>NW_007732129.1:68416-68855 GCF_000696425.1 Galeopterus variegatus
AAAAAAAAAAGGCCTAGTGACAAGCACGATGACAATGTGCGCTTTTAAACAGCCTTGTTAAACTATTTTTAAAACCTGATCATCTAGGAATATAAACAGATTGATCTTTTCTTTAAAAAATATGATTTTTGTAATAAAATATATTTCAAAAGGCAGTGTGGAAACTCATGTTTCAAATTACCTTACATGGGTCTTTAAGATACTTTAACAGTGAAACTTATGCCAATAAAACTCCTAAAAAATTAAACCCAAAAGTTAACTAGGATTTCTGTTCTTTCTGAAGACTATAGATTTTTTAAATGTTTCACATGTTAGGTTATTTTTTGATGAGACTTAGATTTTTGTCAGTGGTGCTCAACTGATGATTTTGCCCCACAGGGAACATTTGGCAATGCCTGGAGACATTTTGGTTGTCACAACTTGGGGGAGGTTACTACTT
>NW_007732129.1:69131-108356 GCF_000696425.1 Galeopterus variegatus
ATTGTTAACAATGTTAAGAAGGTCGGAAATCTAATTATGATATTTGAAAGGTGAAGCCTTTAAGAGGTGATTAAATTGTGAACACTGTGCCCCTATAAATGGATTGATCCATTCATGGAGCAAGGGGCATGGTTCTGATGGCTTTTTAAGAAGAAGGAGTGAGCAGGTTAGCTCTCTCACTCAGCCCACTCTTGCCATGTGACAACCTGCATAGCAGTGGAGAGTCACCCTCCACCTCCCACGCTGGTCTGCCCTCCCTCATGCTTTACCTCCATACCTTGATCAGGGTCAGAAACCACACATCTAGCTGCTCCCACATAGACACCCTTGTCACTTTGCTCAGCTCTGAGACCCTGTGCCAAGCGACCCCTCTCTGCAGGAACACCACTTCACTGTACTCAGGCTCTAATACTCCACACTGGGCCACCCTCCTTCTTAGACACCATCCTTCCCAGGTTCAGTCTCTAATACCCTAATCTGGGCCCATTCAGCTCCATCCATCAGGTGAGGGTGTCCTCCTGCTATTCCTCATGCAACAGCTACAGGAGCTACAGGAGCATTCAGGGAAAGATGGGTGGGTAGGGAGAAGGGAGTGGGGGTGGGGGGAGTAACAGAAGATCAGGAAGAGGAAGAGTCAGTTGAACTTTCTTAACAAATGTTTATATAGAATAATTATAGTCATGATGATAAATTTAGGGTAAAAATTTTGATGCATCAAAACATCCCCATTAAAGGTAGGCTTTTAGTTAATTTGTTCCTTCAAATAGTTTAAATGCCTTTAAAGGTAAAAACTACTAGTGCTTTCTACTGAGATATAGACTAACACAATGTCAGGCATATGTGGGCACTCAAATAATATTTGTTTCAACAAATATATCTTACTAGGCAGTTGCTTGGTGTGGGGGTCACATAGGGAAGGGGCTTGATTAAGGAAGCGCATAAGCTATGTACTCTGGAATTTAAAATGATAAATTTAAATGACTCCACTGCAAACATTTTTCAAAAGATAAAAAGGATCCATTTTCCCCAATTTGTTCCATGTGATTGTGATAATGATGGTGTTTAAATATTCCCATTTATGTAATATTTCTCCTTTACGATATTTTACATTTCTTTTTTAAATGAAACACCCGCAAATAGTCAAGGTGAGTCCTGTGCCTAACTTTATTCCAGGACTCAAACTGTCAGCATGTCCTTCAGCTCGAATCAAACATTTAGATTCACACACTGTATTCTTTGTCAGTGGTTCCAAATTTTCACAGGCATACCCAAATGTTTCAGAGAGACAACTGCATATTGTATTTAAGCACTGCGTTGAAGGAAGACACTGGAGTTTGATTGATCAATGCTAAATTTCCTGCTCTACTGCTTAACTAATTATGTATACTTGGGTCCAAATGTTTCAGAGAGACAACTGCATATTGTATTTAAGCACTGCGTTGAAGGAAGACACTGTAGTTTGATTGATCAATGCTAAATTTCCTGCTCTACTGCTTAACTAATTATGTATACTTGGGCAATTACTTAACCCTAAGCCCCAATTTCCTCATCTGAAAGTGAGGGATAATAAAAGCTAACTCATAGGGCTATAACCTACATAGTGCAGTGCCTGGCACACAGTGATTATATAGCAAATATGATAAATTATAACCATTTTATTATTAAAATTTGGTCCAAAGTGTTAGGTTAACAGAATAACTACCTCCACGTATTCAAAGCATCTACATAAAAAATAGCCAGTAAACCTCACAATATCCTTTAGCAAAGAGAAAACTGAATCTCATGGAGATCAATACAGAATCTAAAAATCAAGCTGAGGTTGCCTGACGATTTTTAACTCTGGCTTAAAACTAGATGCTAACTTCATGTCTTTTATGACACTTTATTCCATAATTTCAGCTTAAGTACAGCTAAAGGACAGAACTTATACCATATTCATACACAGACATCCCCTTCCCCTAATTCATCACATTTATTTATACCTTCATTTATTCCACTTTCATTTATTTCCTACTTTTTTCATTTTAGAAGTCTTCAGAATATCAACTTAAACTTGATGCCAGTGGAATAAATCACTACCTAACAGTGCACTAACTAAGTTATATCATTTTAAAATAGTGATTTCTAACCTGCTTAGAATCACATGATTAGAATCACATGGGGAATTTTAAAACTACTAATATTCAGGCTGAATCCCAGGCCACATGATTCAGAGTATTTGAGGGAAGGATCCAGGTATCAGCATTTTCAAAGCTCTCTGGTAATTATGACATACAGCCAAGTGGGGAACTGAAGTCCTAGGGCTAACCCAGAATGCACTGGTTCTCAGAACTGCAATATCTGAGGTGAATAATGGGTGAATCAGGAACAGAAGAATCAGGGATACCCAGAAGGGGAAAAATGTACTGGACAATTCTTTATAAGTGGTATGATGGAAAAGAGATGTGGAACAAGGAAATTCAGAAACGGAAGCAACCCAAAATACTCTAAGTTGATAACAACTAGGCCTTACAAAGGGCATTTATAAAAAATGAAGTCTTATTTCACTTAGCATAATGTTCTCCAATTCCATCCATATTATCGCCAATAACAGAATTCCTTTGTATTTTAAAGTTGAATGTTATCCCTTTTCATATATATACCACATTTTCTTTGTCCATTTGTTGACAGATGCTTAGGTTGTTGATTTCATCTCTTGGCTATTGTGAATAGTGCTGCAATGAACATGGGAGTGCAGACATCTGTTCAACATACTAACTTCAAATCTTCTGGGTAAATACTCATAAGTGGTGTTGCTGTTTCATATGGTAATTGTATTTTCAGTTGTTTGAGGAACCTCCATACAGTTTTCCATAATGGCTATACTAATTTACATCCCCACCAACAGTGTACAAGGGTTCCCTTTTCTCCAAATCCTCAACAACACTTGTTATCATTATGTTAAATGAAATAAGCCAGGCACAGAAAGGCATATTCTCACTTATACGTGGAATCTAAAACAATTGAATTCATAGAAGCATAGAGTAGAATGGTGTTTACAAAAGTGGGGAAGAAGAGGGAGAGGGGAATGGGGAGATGATGATCAAAGTGTACAAAATCTCAGTTAGGAGAAATATGGTGTGCTTTTTGTTTGTTTAGTTCTATTGCATAGTGTGGTGAATATAGTTAATAATAGCAAAAAAAAAATTGCTCAGATTGTAAATTTCAAATTTTCTCATCACAGAAGATAAGCATTTGAAGTGATGAGTATGTTAACTACCTTGATTTAATTATTTTACATTGTATTAAACAATCTCATAACATCACTTTGTACCCATGAATGTATATTATTATAAATTGTCAATTTAAATTTTAATAAAATCTTACCCTTTATTCTTTCTCCTTTGTGGTATGTAACAAAAACTCTGCATGCTATATAAGCTCATGAATATAAACTCCTATGAAAGGCTGAAAACCTTTTGTAGAATAATGTTCCAATTTTAGTTACTGGTGGTCAGTATTTACCAGCATGAGAGGCGGTGATGTTCTATTATCCTTACTCGCTGCTAACACTTTAAGATCTATAACACAGGGACTTGAATTAGAAAGTAGGTCATGTTAACCTAAAAAAAAAAAAATTAGAGAAAAGTATCTCCTAATATACTGAGTTTATTTGAAAATAGGAAATAGAATTATAATCCAGAATGCACGCCATGGCAAGCCGGTGCATTCAGTGAGGGAAGGGTAAAAGAAAGCTTTCATTGGCAAAAAGCTGCTTCATTGGTTCACTGGTTTCGGAGGCCCAAAGTCAGACTTGTCCTGAGTTCGCTGGCTGAGATGCAGTTATTGGGCAACTTTCTTTCGGAGCATCTCATCTGAATTACCGCAGTTCCAAAGAATGTTTGTCCAATGATAAACCTCACAGGCAAAGCAGGAAATGTGTGAAAGAGGTGAAGGGATTTCTGATGAGCTTTAGAGAGTCCTTGGAAACTGCTCATATCCCACACAATCATGATCCCTGCCTTTCCCAGCCCTATTTTGCCTGGGTTTGACAGAAAGTGATCTCATCAACTTTCACAGTCAGGTGGAACACTTTCAAAGTAAAAAGTAAATATAAACAGGTGAAGCTAAAATGGCAAATTTGGTGTTGGCTTTGGTAATGTTTTGCACACAACTCCCTCTCTCAAAGTGTTTTCAACGACAAAACCACCACCACAAAAAACTTCATTTTCAAAGACCAGGGTGTAAAAGAAGATACACATACACATCATCATATATGTCGTTAGCTGGCTTTGGGTGTTTGGTTATGATGTTATTTTCACTCAGCTCTAAACAACATCCTCAAAGCCAACTCACCAGCCAGGAGGAAGAAATAACGATATTTGAGCTTTACTATAGATCTGAGTGGAGGAAGTTGTCCTTGGGGAGCGTGGCTTTCAGAAGTCCTGCGACTTTAGAAGAGGCCAAGTCGCTGGCTTCTTCACGCACCTCCCCCTCACCTACACACCCTACCACCCTCTTCCCAGGAAAAACCAAACCCTGCCCTCCTGCCACCGCCCCCGACTGTCGGGGCGCTGTTCGTTCCAGATTCACCCCGGGGAGCGGAGGAGCCCGAGCCGCCCCAGCGAGCCCCGCGCGCCCTCTGCCCTCCCTTCCCCGTCCCTCATCACACCTGGAGGATCGTCGCCCGCCAAACTGGGGCGCGCCGCAGCGACGAGGCACAGGAGGAGGAGAGGCAGGGGCGATGGCGCCCCGGGTCCCTGCAGGCCGGAGAAGGGGTGCATGGTGCCGGCGGGTCAGCAGCGGTTCTCGTGGAGGCTTCCCGGCGTCGGTGGCCAGAGGCCCTGCGCACACTCGCCGGTGGCCGGGTGCCCGCTGCCAGTCCCGGGGGCGGGACACGCGAGATAAAGCGGAGTGGGAGGGGCCCGGCCGCCCTGCCCTCCTCCCCCGAGACGCTCTCACCGCGCCCGAGCCCGGCCCAGCGCTGCGCCCGGCCCCCCATCAATTATGCAGCCCGCAGCCGCTGCAGGCGCGCCCGGATGTGCGGTGCCTCTGCGCGCCGCATCCTCCCCGGCCTCCGGCCTCTGGGCGCCAGCAGGTCGGAGAGGGAGCCTGCTAAACACGCAGGGGCAGGTGGTGTCTAGCCCATCTCCTCCGGGAGAGGTGGAAATTCTGCCGCAGACTCTCCTACGGAGTTCATCGGACGCAGGGTTCACCTGTTGACTTTGATGGGACAGATGAGAGGATAGAGGACACTTTTCTGCTCCCCGGGACATCTTTGGGCTTCCTTATTAAGGAGGTTTATTTTTGCTGGTGAAAGGCGCTATCCTATAATCTGGACTAATCCTTCTTTGTTTTGCTTACCAATCGCACGCGCCCTCCCCTTCAGTCTCTGAAGGTTTAACCGGTTCTCTCCAGATCCAGGCTTCAGAGTCCCGAGGCCCCACAGAGTGTTTGTTTTTTTTCCCTTTTGGTTGCTTGGCAAACAGTTTTTGAGGAACTACCTAGAACTCAAAAAACAAAAACTACCCAAAGTATATATACTGTGTAAACTGCACAAAGAAGCTGACTTTCGTCAAACTCGAACACTGTTTAAGACAATGCTATCCTTTACCCCAGGTTATGGCTTGGAATTTTCAGTGTTCCAGATCAAATGAAATAAAAAAAACTAAAAACGTGTGATTTACTGGGGAGAGGAGGAGGAATCTACATTACAACATAAAAGAGCAGTAAGATTTGATGATTCTCCAGGATGTTATAACATACTGAAAGATACCTTTTAAAGTATTTCTCATAAGCTCTGTTCCTTCTGTGCCTTTATTTTTTAATGGTCAGCTTTGATATTCGTAAATTCAAAACAGCTCGGCGTCAAAAAAAAGGATTGCAAGAAAGTGTTAGATACAACTTTTGAAAGTTGAACTGTTAAACAAGAACTATGTTTACTCCAAACAGGAATGGTGACTTTTCCTGTTACTAAACTATTCCTCTGTCTCCAGCTTAATATTATATGGGCAAAATTTTGGAAAAGAATGTAGATGATTCAGATTGGTGGTGAGGGAATACGAATGATCCAATTCGTTCAAAAATATTATCTACCGAGTGCCTGGCGCTGAGTTCAAAACAGGCTAAATGTACTAAAAGGAGCATGCATGCGAACGCACACATATATACACACTAATCTGTGAACTATAAATCTAGCGAAAACTTCCTCTCGGTCAGAAAATTATAATAATCATTAAACCTTTCTGAACAAAGCCTTATGAAAGATCTTGAAGGACTAACATGCACTGTGATCCTCTCAGAACTTTGTGGTGCTTGCTAAACCCAAGCCTGATAAATAGCTGCTAAATCACACCCTGTCCTGCTGCCATGCATCTTGTCTGAGGACTTCCTGCAAACATTTCCCTACACTTTCGAGAACTTTTAACAGTAAGCACTTTTCTGATCAAAATGAACACTGACTGACCTTTCCCAATTAGTTCTTTTATAAAATCCTTCAGCACAAATTCACACTTCTTCAAATGAGCTGACCTCATTTAAAGAAAAATTATCTTTTCAGTTGAACCTGCCTATTTATGAACAGGAAAAAGTGACTTTCCCAAGTTGAGGCTTGCTGCGAAAACAATAATTTAATCAGGCCCCAATTGTGTAGGGGGGAGGTGCAGTTAGTGCGCATGGGCGGCGCCGCCATCTGGCTGGCATTTACTGCCTCAGGCTTCTGCCCTGCACAGCCATGCTCTCAAACTTATGGCTCCAAGGACCTTTTTGCCGGTTACCTAGTTCATAGACCTGCGTGTGAGGGCTCTGGGGACCCCGCCTAGCATGTAAACGGTTTGTGACCCAGTCTGTGAACGGGCTTGAGGGCTCTGTGAGCTCCAGACCCAGCCCTAGCTCGACAATTGGCCCAGTCGGCAGGATTGCGGGCAGGTAAAAGAGCACTGCTTTTGTTGATAGAGCAAAACAAGTTGAGAAATATATATGATTCTTGTTTTGCTAAGCATTTTGAAAGTCTTTCACCACTGTTACTGTTGTTTTTGTTTTTTATCATTACACTCTGTAAACATTCTTTGTGGCCATTTACCAATTTCTAACCTCCCTCCGTCTCCCCCTTTCCCACGTCTGGTGTCCTCAGTTCCATTCTCTCCTTTTGAGATTTCGAAGAATTACTGTTATTGTTTTATATTTAGATGTTTAATATTTGGGGTTCATACTGCCACTCCACTTTTTCAAATGTTTCATATCCTTCAAAACCAGATTATTTACTACCTTCCTGTATAGCTTTTTCTGACCTTTCTGTTCCAAATTGACCTTCCCCTTCATGGTGAATTGAATATGGCTACAAGGACTCTGACATTCTCGTCAAGTGTATTGAGGGGGAAGGAGGGTCCTCTCCCTGAGCTGTGTGGGATCTGTGACTTCTCTGACCTATTAAATATTACTGCAGTAACACTGTGTGAGCTTCCGGATCCAGGCTGCAAGAGCTTCCACTTCCTTTCTTGGAACCCTTGCTCTTAGAAGACTGCTGCCAGAGTAGGAAGTACTACCCTGAGACCCCCAGGCTGTGAGTAGCCCAAACCATGGAGGGCCCTGTCAAAATAAGTTCAAGTAAAAAAGAACTATGAGAGTTTATTGTGCATACAAAAGAACAGTTTGTGAACTGGGAGACTTCAAATCAAAAGTGGTAAGAAGCTCAGCTCACAAGTTAACAACACAGCTTATAAAGCATCAGTGAGGAAGTACATTGATCTCTATTATGATTGGCAACTATAAACTTGCATTTCTTTTAGGACAAGTAGAGCTGTATAAGCTTATTTTTCTGTACCATATTTTTTCAATTTTATCATACTGATAAGGAAGAAAAGCTTATGTTTTGTTTATAGTTAGAGCTTGCATTTGGGGGAAATCAGAATAGCTTAAGTTTCAGCTATGTGGCTTTGGGTGGTCAGTCTAGGAGTTTATCCAAACTGTGGCCTTCATTTTGATTTTAACAGCCCTGAACAATAAGATGCCATGCAGAGAAAGAGAGAGGCTGAGGAGCAGTGAGGTGCCAGATTTGTTAGAAACTCTTCATGGAGCCTTCAGACAAGGCCAGCCCCGAGCTGAGTACCACAAGATGATCCCAGTTGGTGCTCTTTGAAGCAAAATTGTCCAGCTAAGCCCTGTCCAAAGTCCTGACCCACATAATTGTGAAGTATAATGAAATTGTTGTTTTAAGCCACTATGTTTTGGGATAGCTTGTGTCCCCACAATAAATAATTTGAGCACTCTCTTCTGACCTCATACTTTCTGTAGGATTAATTTTACTATTAATAATTTACAGCCTTGTGACTTGACCTTCAATGCTGACTTAGATTTCAATTTAAATATTTTATTGTTATTCAACTTGTTTTGTGATTATATCTTCTTTCTCAACTAGATTACATTCTTTTCAGTACTTGTAAATAATCCTATAAATAGTATTTTTAGTGTACTTTTTTATTTATTAGAAAATTAGTTTATAAGCAAAATGTTTTTTCTTTTTTTGTTATTGCTAAACTTCATGTTGTATTTGTCAAATAATGCTATGAAATCTTTATATTTTACCTTTAATATATAAACTGTCATTGAATGAAAAGTGCATAAAAGGGTCCTGGTAAGGTGTAGAAATGAGAGTAGGAATGTGAATGTGGGTTACCTTTCACTGAAAATAATAGTTGATTTTAAAAATTATTGGAGAAAAACATATGTCAGACTGTGACTGGTATATAAAGTACTAAAATATAAGTGAAAGTTTACTAATAGCCATTCGTAAAAAACAAACAGCCAACCAAACAATATATATATATATATATTTATTTATATATATATAAATACAAGTCCTGGGATATGGTAGGCAAAATTCTTTGATGGCTCCCAAAATAACTGCCTCCTGGTACACTTGCCTTGTATAATTCCCTCTCCTTGAGTGTGGGCAGGCTTGTGAAATGATGGGTAGTCACTACCTTGATTAAGTTACATTTGGTAAGACTTCATTTTAACCAACTAGAGGAAGAGATTCCCAGTGAGAGAGATGCAATCGTTCTTGTCTGGGAGAAGTAAACAGCCACACTGTGAACTGCCTATGGAAAGGGACAACCTCCAGAAGCTGAGCACCTTCAAGCCCAAGGAACTGAATTTTGCCAGCAGCCAGTGAACTTGGAAAAGGACCCAGAGCCTCAGATGAGATCACAGCCCCAGCTAATACCTTGATTTCTGTCTTGTGTGAGCCCCTGAGCAGAGGACCCAGAAACTGTGCCTGGATTCCTAACTCATGGAATCTGTCAGATCACAAATAAGTGTTGTTTTAAAATACTAACTTTGTAGTAATATGTTATGTAGCAGTAGATAACTAATACAGAATTGCCCGTCAGGTAACATTCTAATTATACTGTAAGAAAATGGTTCTATGCTTGAACAAAGTCAGGAATGGGTATGGAAGGAAAAAGAAGAAAGTACAATAAAAAGTTCTAGAGCTACTCAGTAGGTTGTATTATTTCTAAATTGGGACCTATGACCAACTGAGTCATTTTGCTCTCCTTCTCTGCTAACGTAGCCTAAATTTATACATCCTAAATTATGTACACAATGTATGGAGAATCCTTGATCTCAGGGATAGAAGCCTTTACACCTTGGAGATAAATTATAACCAGTCTAAATCAATGAGTATAATCTCATTACCCTTAGCAATGGTGTGTCTGGGGGGCAGCATAGCTAATGAGATATAAAAGCAAATGTATTTTAGTTGTTTTCTTTCATTATAGAGAAAAAAAGGCCTTAAGTGGAAAAAGCTTTTTGTCCCACTCCTTTTGCCTTCTTCTTCCTGCCTTGATATAGCTATGATGCCAAGATTGGCAGTGGCAACTGTTGAGCTCTTTTAGCTGCCTGTAATCCTGCCGACTGGGCCAACTGTTGAGCTAGGGCTGGGTCTGGAGCTCACAGACCCCTCAAGCCCGTTCACAGACTGGGTCACAAACCCTTCTCATGCCAGGCTGGGTCACCAGACCCCTCACACACAGGTCTATGAGCTAGGTAACTGGCAAACAGGTCCTTGGAAGCCGTAGGTTGGAGAGCATGGCCATGCAGAGGGCAGATGCCTGAGCCAGACGCCAGCCAAGTTGCAGTGCCGCACATGTGCACTAACTCCACCCGCCCACCCACAATTTGCTTACAAAGGATGCCCGCACCACCCCCAACCTGATGGGCAGGAGAGGGGGCCTGATTAAATTTTTCTATTTTCCCAACAGCAACTTTTCAATCGTGTGGTGAGAAGGCAACTTTTCCAAGAGTAGTAAAACAATGACATACTTATGAATATATTTAACAAAAATTGCGTAAAAACTACATGAAGGAAAAGTTAAATAAGACTCAATAAAATAGAGACATATTACAAAATAGAAAGGACTCAACATTCCAAATATGCAAAATCTCTCCTAATTAATCTAGAAATTTAATACAGTTTCTATTTAAATTCCAAAAAGATTTTCTGATCATGAAAAATTGATTCAAAAGTATCTACAAAAAGTAAATCAAAACAATAACCAAGGAAATTTTGAAGACTATTGAAGGAGACTTTGTCCTACTGTATATCACAATATACTATGAAGCTATAGTAACTTCAGCAGTGTAATACCAGCACAGGAAAAGACAAATAGTCCAGTGAAGAATAGAGAGAAAAAAGAAAACAGACGTATACTGAGAATTTGGCATACAGCAAATGTGATATTTCAAAATAGTGGAGAACAGATAGTTTATCCCATAAATGGCTTTTATCTAATACATATCTATTGATTTTGATAAATTTAGATTCCTCTCTTACATGCCATATTAAAAAATAAATTCCAAATTGACTTGTTCTAAAGATAAAATTATAAAATTGTTCAAAAGCTATATTATTTAGGGGATAGGAAAAGACTTCATATGCTAAATTTAAGAATACAGATGAAAAAAACAAATTTTTTACTAGATAAAATTTAAAAGAAAATGTATACATAATAAAAGACACCACAAAGTAAAAACAAGGTACAGATCAGGAGAAAATATGTGAAATGTATCCCCTACTAAAGGTTAATACCCTTAATATTAAAAGAGCAACAAAAAATTAACACAAAATATAAAAAACCCACTTGAAAAAAATGTGACATGGGTGCCATTGGGGCAATATATAAATGGATTAAGCTTAGCCTTTAAAATGTAAGTAATGGGCTGACCCTGTGGCTCACCCAAGAGGGTGCAGCGCTGGGAGCACCGAGGCCGCGGGTTCTGATACTATATGGGGATGGCCGGTGCGCTCACTGGCTGAGTGCGGTGTGGACAACACCAAGCCAGGGGTTGCGATCCCCTTACCAGTCTCACATACACACACACACACACAAGCACCGAGGCCGCGGGTTCTGATACTATATGGGGATGGCCGGTGCGCTCACTGGCTGAGTGCAGTGTGGACAACACCAAGCCAGGGGTTGCGATCCCCTTACCAGTCTCACATACACACACACACACACACACACAAAAATGTGAGTAATAATGTAGTCTATTGCATTTTCACAGCTTTCTTTGCTAGGCTCCAAACAACACAAATCTCAGTTCAGGGCTTCTATAGTGAGCTCCTCCATGGACCAGAAATAAAAGGACAGAGCCATTAGCAAAGTCACTGGCATAGAGACAGCAGAAAAAGTGACCAGCAAGTTTATTTGGATGATGGAGTCCACGGAGGACCCAGGTGCAGAGCAAATGCTACAGAATCTCAGCATCTTCCAGATCTTTGATGGGATGAATTATACTCTCTATCTGTTTGTGTCTCAGCAGGGCTCCTCAGCCAAGAGAGAAGAGCTCTATTGTCCTGGTGATGCTTTGAAAAAACCTTTTGGAAATGGGTGCCCTTTTTGGAGAAGCAAGTAAACAGCATAGGTTTGGGGTAAGTCAGGGCAACAGTTTGAGGCTCATTTGGCCCCAGCAAGCAGGCAGAGAGAATATAGAGAGGACTGCTGCTAGAGGGGGGTCAGAAGAGATATAGTCTAAGAAAAGTGTCTGTGGTGGCACCTGGAAAACTGTGTCAATGACCTCTCTGCCATTGTGGAATCCTCCCCACAGCCTCCATCAACTGGGCAGGGAGGGCTGCACAATTCACAGGACCCAGGGCAAAATGTAAATGCAGGGCCCCTTGTTCAAAAAGCATGAGAAAGGTCCACTGAGAGTATTAAACTATCAAGTATTTACCTTTCTTCCACGGTTTCTCTCTTGAGTTGTCATATCTTTTATTTGCTATTTAATGTTGTTCTAAGTAAAAGGAAACATTTTTAATTATTATAAAGAATTTTACCATTCATCTTTATATTGTGCAATACCAGCTTTAGATGCCAATACAAGAGCATTTAACTTTTATGAGGAATCACTGAAAATTATACAATTCATATTTCATGGCTCATACATGTATGTTTATTTTGTTCTTATCACATAAGTGGAAATACTGCACAAAAGTAGCTTGACTATTGTTGTCACTGGGATACCCCACCATATGCATAGGAAAATGCCCAAGATATGCTGCTGGCTGTCTGCCGTTTATTAACTGTTTCTCCTTTTTAAGCTGTGCTTGCTTGCAGGAAACTAAGGCCAGATGCCAAGTAACCACTAAAGAAACATTTAGCCATTGCAAGTAAAACATCTAACCACGGAGTCAGTAGAAGCTGAAAAGTCCCAAAGATAACCACCTGTTCCAACTTGACCTACTTTGCAATTTATTATACCCTCGTTGTAATACACGTTCATACTAAGATCCCCTCCCCATGGGGAGGGGGTATGCGACTGGATACTCCTGACCCTAGAAGGGAAGAAAAGGGGCTGGTCAGATTTCCCAGAAATTGCCACCTTTTTCCAGGAATACGAGAACCTCTCTCTCTCTGTAACCCTTAAGAGCCCCAAGCCAGAGCCAGCTCAGGAAGAAAGGTGTCTTTAGAGGGTGAGCTCTCCCCTCTCTATTCTTTGATCAAAGAATAAAGTTCCTGCTCTGCTTTTCCAAACCTGGTGTTGTTGTGTTAACATAAGCAACTCCGGGCAGGGGAACGTTCACCTGGGGGCCGGCACCCACCTTTAGGAAGCCTTGGTTAAGATGGGGATCGTCAGTCTGGCATGATCTTCTCCTAGCCTCGAGTCTGGGGTCTGGGGTCGGTAACATTTTAATTTTATTTCTTGATACATGCATGTTCTATCAACACTTTCTACCTTTGTCTACTAATGAGTAAGGAAGAACTGAAAGCAAAATTCCTTCTATGTCATTTTTGGTGTAAGCAGTTGGCCAGTAAAAGGAAGTATCATGAGCAAGGGTATGATGGGGTTCCTTTGCCTTTCCTGTTTCATGAAAGGCCACTGCCTTCTTTCTGCCTTGGAGCAAGTTTGCGTTCAAAGGAAAAGCCTGGCCTCTAGGAGCTGTTAGTGTCTCCTTCCACCCCCACCCTTTACTCAGTCGTAGGTATAGAACACTGACGTATTCACTTTGAATCTCACTGAATTTCCAGGCATTGTGGGTCCACTGAAATTCTGTGCTCGTGGAGCATTACAAATGTTATGTGCAAATTGGGTGTCAAGGAACAGCAGTGGACATGCACACTGGGTGTATCTCAAGTGCATGTTCCATTATTCCATCAAACTCCACTTATAAAACACAAGTTCAAAGATAAAATTATTAAGAAAGTCAAGACAGTGACAACAGAGTTACACTAAGCGTGGGAGCTTTCTGAACAGGGGGCTTTCTGTAACTGCACAGGTCAAATGCCCAGCAGGCCCACCTTACCCAGTACCTTGTACCATTTCGTATGTCAGGGCTGCAGCCCGGGCCACGGGAGCATGGCTTCTCTGCAGCAGCAGCTGTTCCATATCTCAGAGGGCCTGGAGGAACGAGGTGGTGACAACCTTCCTGACTTCTGAATACATCTCCCCTTCACTCACAGGAAGCCTGGGTTTCTCAAGCTAGAGAAGAGGATAACTGTAAAGCTAGGACTAGAGCTCACAGACCCCTCAAGCCCATTGTCCAGGCTGGGTCACAAACCCTTCATACGCAGGCCTCTGAGCTAGGTAATGGGAAAAGGTCCTGGGAGCCGTGGGTGAAGAAATAATAGGCTTTATTCAGAGCTAGGAGCAGCCGACCTAACATGGCTTCCCGGAGCATCCTCTCAAAGCTTTGCGCAGCTACGCCGTTAGTCCTTTATACTCAAGTCCACAACCCAGAAAAACACCTGGATGCACATGCGTAACCCCATTGGCACACCCATGAGCATGCGCATACGCACCTCAGAGGTTCTGCAAGACTCTCAACACCGGAGGGGCCCTGACCATTTCCCTAATATTTTCCCAACAATAACATTTGTTCCAGCCTGGGTTCTGCCTGTGAAAGGGCTTCTTGTGTCCACCTTGTTCTGCTCTTTTACTGTTCCTAAGACTTCCATAAGCAATACAACGTTTTTAGTAAGGAAAAAAAGGGAGAAAGGAAAGGAGAGAATAAAAACAGTAATCTCCTAGAAGAAAAATTACATTTGGTTAATACTCGTAAATAGGTAAAAATAAATAAATGGATGGATGAATAGATAGGTAAATAGGTAGATGATAGGTAGATAAGTGATGTGTTTCGCCAGTGCTAAGAGCTATATAAATTAAACACAATTTGTTACTGATTTCTTAAGTATTCAAAAGTGATAATAATCTAGCCTTTAAATTAATGCATGATTAATTCATGATATTTGGTTTCATACACTGAAGACATGAATACTTTTTTCCTTTAATATGCAGACAGTCATTTTAGAAGAACAAAGTTTAAGCCAGAAGCTCAAGCTTTTTGATTAGGATCTGGTAATACAGTTCAGGGAACCTTTATATGGTCAAATTAAAAGATAGCTCCTTATAGACAAAATGATGCAAATTTAATATCCTAGTAGCCTTCCAAACTCTTACACAATGTTGTGCTATTGACATATTAAAAGACTATACTTTGCAAAATTGTGTATTTCATGAGTCAAGTCCTTTTGCTGTGGTTGTTTCTAACTTTGTTTTGTTTTTGTCCTTAAGCATAAGTATGATTGGAAAACATCAATTACCATCTCAAGAAGTTTCCTGGGTGCTGAAGTGGCAAAGAGGGATCAACCATTGATTGACATGGTTAACAAAAAGAGGACCACAAGATCTGCTAAAGAGAAAAGGGAGACTTTATTTTCCACAAGAAAGACAATCTGCAGATTGGGGAGCACAGACTTCACAGGACCAAAGATATGCCTTCCAATGTCAGGTTCGTATGCATATTCAGTGAGCTTGGAGGGATGCTATGAATATGTATGGAGAAGGCTGAACAAATGAGCAATGAGAACACATCACTATGGTGTGTTATCGCACAGGCTCTGTAGTCTGGCTGTGGCTGGTTTTGATGTGGCCTATCCTGTCGAAGAAGACTGAGAAGACTGTCCTTGGAGTCTGTTTTCCATCTAATTGGGGACACCGTGGGCCCCAAAGAATGAGGAGAGGGGGTCAGTGACTGGCACCAGGTGGACTTGAAGGTCAAGGTAGAATTCCCAGCGATAGTTGATTTGGCTTTATCTTCTGAGAGTTGCCTTTGTTTAGTTACAGAAAAGAAAACTTCATAACAGTTAGTAAGATAAATACCTGAAGGCTGAGAAACACGTGCCTGCCCTTTTCCTCTGTGTGGCCATTTGGTTCTGCTAAACAGTTTGAATGTCTCTTTTAACCACAGTGAGTCCATTTTGCCTGCCCTTTGGGGAACATTTTAACAAAGTCAAGAAGCCATACCACATTGAAGGCATGCTTTGCTGTAGCAAAAGCACTGTCTGAAAAACATGTACAAACTGACCAAAAATAAAGTCTGGATGTTTGCTGAGAACAACCAAGATATCGTATGAAAGAATTTTTGTAATGGAGATCTTGGAGAAAAGGGCAGAAAATACAAATAGATTAAACTTATCTGCTCAATTGGGCATTAGTAGTAATATTTCTTATTAATGAATAAAATCTGAAGTATTTACTATTTTTATAAAATCTTTATTATTCATATTTATGTAGGTGTAATATGACAAAAAGGGCACTTTTTTTCCAACTTACTTGAACACTTTTTTTTTCTGTATAACCTTTTATTTTACTATCCACCTCTTTTCGGGGACCTGATTTTAGGAACAGATGTATTTGGCATTAGCAATGGTTTAGAGAAAGGAGTTCTTTATTAGAATAAGTTTGCATTGTTTCTATTTTTGTTGAAGGACAAGACGGCAAAAACTATCCATACATAATGTATACAAAACCTTTGGCCTAGCTACCCACACCTATTATTTAAAAATTGTTACAATGATTTACAAAGTTTTCAGAATGATCATTGCAGTATCCTATAATAGTTAAAAGTGCAGATTCTGATGCCTGATTACCTTAACATGAATCCAGTACCATTTTAATAATTGTGTGATTTAGGACAGGTTACTTAAACTCTCTGCCTCAGTTTCCTCATTGGAAACATGGAAATAACAGCTCATCACTCATGAGCATATTGGACCCTTTGAGCAGTGTCTGACTCGTAAGTTCTCAGGAAATATTATGTAGCCCATTATTAAAGAATTAGTTACATAAATGATTATTTTTAAGTACAGAATTCTAGACAATCTTTAAAAAGATGAATACATTTCTACATATTTTACAAAAGATTGTCCATTATAACTTGTTGAGTAAAGAAAAACAAGATGTATGCATATTACCATTTTTGCATATAAATTGTGGGTGTAGAAAAATTTCTGAGTAGGTGCATTGGTAGTGGAGGTAGGGTAGGGAGCACTGCCAATTTTCCTTTATGAACTACTGCACAATTTGAATTTTTATAAAATTTAAACAAAATCAAGACAATAAGATAAAAACTTTCCCAGCATACCCCAACCAGCCCTGTCTGTCTTATCCTACATAATGCTGAAGCCTGTCCAATACTCATTAAAAATCTCTTTTATTACCTTTCTTTCTTTGCTTATGATAAAGACCCAGGCACCAGCACTTTTAAGCAATGTAAAATGGTAGATCATATTATTATGCAAATGTAGTTCTTGTCCCAGTTCTTGGTCTGAAATACTTCACTTTCACAGTATGAGATGATGTATTCATTACTATTAGTTTCAGTTGAGTAAAAATAAATAAATAAATAAAAACTGTACCTATTCCAGACTAACCACCTGAAACATTGCATGAAAAAAAACCAAAAACTGAAAGCCAACCAAATGGTCAGCTGGAAAACAGATTTAATTCTGGGACTGTTAACAGAAAAATGCAATGCTTTCCATCATGACTTTACCAAAACACATGACCGTCAGTTGAGGCCACAAGAAAAGAGAATTGCAATTACAGATTTAAGTTCATTCTCACTCTGTCATGACACTTTCCCCATGATTATTGCTACATACTATGAAAGCTTAATAAAAATAAAAGCAAATAGCTTTTAAATATGCATACTGTCTTTCAGATGATTGAAAAGAAATGAGATTTTAAAAAACCTTATATCTTCAAGTGAAAATAGTGATAGATTTATTTGTTCAGTCATTTATTCAGCAAATTCTTATTGAGCACCAACTATGTGCCAGGTACCCTTCTAGGTGCAGGAGACAAGGTACAGTACTGGAGAAAGGTCCTAAACTCATGGAAAGGGGAGAGTGAGAATAAGCAAATAGAAAAGCAAGGTCTCTCAAACCAAAAAAAATCAATAAACACATTTAATCTTCACAACAAGCTCATGAGTTTGGTGCTCTCATCACTGTCATTATTATTTTACAAGTGGAGAAAAGAAAACGTAGAAAAATTAAGTCACCTACTAGAGGTCATGTAAATAGTAAAGGGTAGAAATCGGATTTGAACGCAGGAAATCAATGCCAGCTCCTGAGGTGTTCACATTCCTGTTCAAAGTCCTATCACAAGGTTGTTCAGAGGATTAAATGAGATAATTTATTTTGAATAATTTTGTACATTATATTTTTAAAGTATCATCATCATCGCCATCAGGTATGGCATTTTTGTTTAGGCAAATTGCAGACTTCAGTGTTGGCTCCAGAAAACAGCATGAGTTCTGCTCATTTGTTTCCATGAACTTAGTGGAACTCCTTGGGCATAAAACAAGTGAGGAAGCGTGGGTGTGATTCAGAGGTCCAAAGAATTCACTGTGGTGTACACAGGAGGGGGAGAGAGGCATGCATCCCTTAGTTCAGGCACTGCACTCAGATCCAGGAACTTAGCATGACGATTATTTTAGAGTGCAGTAAGAACGATTTCTACTGAGACACTGCCACCTGCTAGGAAGTTACTTTTTTTAAGCTGTTATTATAATCACCATAAAACTAACATTTCTGCATATCTCTATACAGATCGGACCAAGATGATTGTCTTGGACCAGGAACTGAACTGACTGTGACCCAGCTACAAAATGACACCTCCACCATATAAATTATTTATTTCTGTTATTGTAGCCTCCCTCACCATCGAGTCAGTGTAAACATCAATGAAGAATGCCCTTAACGTTCAACAGACATGTGCTGTGAATCTCTAAGGAGAAACCCTATAAAGGATGGTAATTATCAAATTGAGAACAGAAAGTGGGGGAGATCTTAACTGGACCAACTGGGCTGATAATCAAAGGGTTGCTTTTATACAGCAATTACATATTTACCACAGTGAATCTCTAAGGAGAAACCCTATAAAGGATGGTAATTATCAAATTGAGAACAGAAAGTGGAGGAGATGTTAACTGGACCAACTGGGTTGATAATCAAAGGGTTGCTTTTATACAGCAATTACATATTTACCACGTGACAAAAAATAGTGAATGGTGATTTTCTTAGTGAAGGTTTGATCAGAGAAGTAGATCCACTATAAGTAATAAAGAATAAGGGATTTATTTTAAAGACTTGAGCTTATGCAATTGTGAAGCGATTAAATTGCCTATGGAAGGCCTGACTTGGCCTGCAGTGAATGGAGTGGAGTGGGAACACCATTTCCTCAGGGAAGTCCTTTCTGTGTTCCCAGAATATATTAGGCCTCTGCACAATTAGGAATTGTGTTTGTCTGGTGGTAAGGGAGAATAGAAATAATAGTGCCTTAAAAAAATCCAGAATACTTCCCTTACATAAAAGAGGTTCAGAGGTAGGATGACCAGCTCCCAGTATCAATAGGATCCAGAACCCTCTTTTTATACCACCATCCTAGCACATGATTTTCATACTCAAGGTTATCTCCAGTCACCGTGTGGCTATTAGAGAACCTGGCATCATGGCCGTGCTGCAGGCTGGAACAACATAGGATACCTAGAGGGGGAAATGGTGGCAATGGTGGTGGGGGTGGTCTCTAATTTGCATCAGCTCCCGTTATTCAGTTTTCATGGATGACCCACCCATCATATCTTCTTGCATCTCATAGGTCAAAATATCATCATCTAGCTGAAAGGGAAGAAGGTAAATTTAGTCCTTATTCTAGGTAGCAATGTGCCCCAATTAAAAATCAATATTACAAGTTCAATGAATAAAGAAGAAAATGTGACATATTAAATATTAAATCACAAAAGACTAATTTGTATTTTTTTCTAGATAAAAATACATCCAAATACAAAGTTTATTATTTTTTCTTGCACTCTAAACAATATTCTAGAACATTTACTGGAATACACACATCACTTTGGAAGCCCTTATTTAGAGAATGCAAAAAAAGTTATTTGAAAGTGAAAGATGATGACTAATAGTTTACATGTGTTGATTTCAGAGGTGATACATTCTTTCAAACCCAGCATTTATTAATAAAGGTTATTCAATACATTAGTCTTTAAAAGATCATAATGTATATACAATAAATGTATATTACATTTAAATATTTAATTTTTTTCCTGAATAGATATGAGTCAAAATATCTCAAAGGAAGATATTAAGGTACCCTCAAAAGTTACTCATGCATAAAGTTAAATACGCTGTTAAATGATTCACGTCATATGTATGAGAATGAGTTCTAAAAACTACAGACATTCTGGCTAAACACACACACACACATACACACACAAACGCATACATATACACACACAAATATACACACATATACGTTCATGAACTCATTCAACTTTTTCTCGAAAACTGAAAATGAGTGCATTTTGAAAGACTAATTTAAATTTCTCTGAGGTTGGCAGGGCTAAAATTTATCTTCTGTTTATGATTGCTATATACGCTATCTGTAAAACATGCATTTCTTCACAGAATATTTTATTTTCAGTAAAGATTAAATAATATAATAAAATTTAAGAAACTGTAAAGAAAATATTCAATATTCAAAGTTACTTAAGCATTTTTACCTAAAATATTACCAGAAACAGCTCTTTAAATATATAGCACACACACACACACACACACACACACACACACACACACAAAGGTTTTAATTAGCCCCTATCTCATTTTAAAAGCTACACAGTATTTTGCAATTTCTGGAGTAATTTCAAATAACTGATTATACTCACCAGTGGCCCACCTATGTTTCCCATTTCACCAGTCGTTTATCTCTGAAGGGGAGTAGTTTGAGATCAGATGTCGTTGGTCTTCAAGGAACTGAAATTCTAGACAGCTTTCACTTTCACTTGTCTAATCAATTCAAGTTTACAGATGGGAAGACAGGGACTATCTTCTATATATAAAAGAAGAAAAAGGCAGAGAACAGAAGATGTGCTCTTGCCAATCTGTTACTCAAGAAGCTCCTTGTTTGAATTTTCTTTCTTCTACAATTTCCTCTATTCCGTTAACTTATATACAATTCCATTAGCATTAGTACATGACTGGGTTAGCATGTCTGTATTCATAGTTACTGTTTATTTAACAGCCATAGCCAAATTTTTCTCTAAAGTTTGAATTTTCCAAAGTTCCAAATACAGTCTGGTCCTTAGAATATGCAGTTGTATGTGCATATGTGTGCAAGTGTGTATATGTGTGTGTGATATATGCAATTACTGATTATTCTCTATTAGGTAGGTTATGTACCTTATATATCTACTACCAAATTTAAACATAGTAAGTGCAAAACTATGTTATCAAAATGATAATATTTAACTTTTAATATTACATATATATTCATCAGATAGTTATACTGCTACATTCTACGTTGTATATAAATGAACTTGGAATATAAAATGGCATTTCCCCCTATATTCCCATTTAAAGGGGAATTTTATCAACATGATAATATATTGAAATAACTGCATTCCCTTGGACACCAGGTTTTAAGAGTATTTGTAGTTATTTATTTACCACCTTTTATTGAACTGAATTAGAATTAATCATCTAAAGTGGTTTTTTTTATACTCGAAAAAAAGCACTTTATACTAGTTGTCTAGAACATTTTCTTCAATTCTGTCTTGTAAAACAGTAATGCCCTCAGGGCATGGAAGCACATGAGATTGCCTTAAAATACGTAAATTCATTTCAAATCACATATGAAATGCATACACATGCATATGCTCACATGTATATGCGTATGCTCACATATATAAGTTCAAATTCATATACGTGACAAAATTTACAATTTAATAAATCCGTGTCCCCAAAAACTGAAATTAGAAAAGTCAGAAATATCTGCCCAAAAGTCAAAATTCTCCATGAGAAAGCAAAATTCAGTGTGCATCACACTATAAAATATGAAACTATGTATACAACTTACATATTATCAGGACTTTTTTGCATGTGAGCTGATTAGTGGTACTGCAATAGTTGCAAAATACTGTCAGATGGCAGTGGCTATTCCATCTGAACTAGATCTAACTTTCTCAGTCTAGGATCAAAACTTGAACTTATTCCAACCCCCATTTTTCTCAAATAAAATTATATACCAAGAAAGGCAAAACAAAAAGGCACTGTAGCTAAAACAAACTACACAGTAGTAAAGCACTGATATTGGTTGATTTTTAAAAATATTTTACTAGAAAATAATTTTAAAACACTGAAAATAAAGTTGTCTCAAAATATAACCATTATAGCAAGGTACAATTTTAACATTATAATCAATTGTAGTTAATTTTGGTTAAAAATCAGGACTCTGAATGTATAATGCTGTCCTTGAATACTTGGACATTGTGTTCAAGTCAGTATTGACTTAGACATTTTTTATGGCTCCAGATTTTGTGTAGTTATTTATCTTAGGCTTTTCCTATCTTTAATATTTTGCATGGAATAATTCAAAAACAATATTCCACTTTGTTCTTGACGTGAGAAACAGTGCCAAAGCAACACATAGCCTAAAAGGTGGCAGCATCTGTGAAATAAGCAGCCAGAGCATTTTACCTCGGTGTTGGAAAAGGGGAGAGAGTATGGGACATGCACATGAACTTCCAATTTTGAGCTGACTCCTTTCCCTTTGGAGAGATCTTTCTGCCCATTATTGCCCCATACCCACCCAGTCTCCAAGGGCAACACTTATTCATATATTTCTGTCATGTATACTGTTGAATTTATAAGTCTATGTTCTAATTAATACATAAGAGAAACAGATCAACAGAAATACAGTTGAAGAAACTTTGATGCCTCAAAATTATTCTAATTGCAGAGAGATCTTTCTGCCCATTATTGCCCCATACCCACCCAGTCTCCAAGGGCAACACTTATTCATACATTTCTGTCATGTATACTGTTGAATTTATAAGTCTATGTTCTAATTAATACATAAGAGAAACAGATCAACAGAAATACAGTTGAAAAAACTTTGATGCCTCAAAATTATTCTAATTGCAGAGAAAGATATTAAGAATCTCTGCAATAAAGATACCAACATCTTTTCAAGAAATTACCATTTGCTGAGCATGGATCAAGTCAGAATATTTACCCCTGTTTAATTTATAGGTGAACCAGAGAGACAGCAGTAAAATGTGATCCAGAACCAGAACAGATGTTTGTTGATGCAATCCTGACTGTAGGTGTTACTAATATTCAAATAGTAGGTTAATAACTTGCACTAGACTCATATAAAATTTTTTGTGGTTGTGGGTATATTCATTTGTCTATCAATTCATTACCACGTCTCTTAGCGATGGTTTTCACACCTATTTGCACATCAAAATCATTTCTGGAAAGGTCTTAAAGCACAGTGTTAAAGAACAGTCCAATTCAGATCTACTGAATCAGAATCTCTGAAAGGAAAACTTACAAAACTTCTTGCTCCCTTCTTTCTCTTTTTCCTTCCTCCCTTATCTACCTCCTTCCAGGCATATTACAAAGACAAAAACCATTGATGCAAGATGAAAGAGAGAAATAAATAATAAAGAAGAGGAATAAATCAGTATTAAAAAATACTCCCTTAAGAAAACAAAAGCAAATATTTAAATACCTTAGCTCTAAGTTTCTTTTTCAAATGAAAAAACATGATAGTTTATGCCGCTTGTTTACAAGTTGCACCAAACTGTTCAAAAACAGATGTAAGAACAGAGAAGACAGCCCCATTTTATGCCTTTTCAAATAAGAACATTTCTTTCAGGGGCAGAGGTGCCCACTCTCATTTTTCTATGGTATTTCATGGAAACTTCTGAAGATGCTTAAGTAGAATGCCCAATATGATGGTTGGTTTATTTGCCTACCTCTATTTCTATAATATGAATTTCTTAAAGGAAGTTTAACAGGGCTGAGTTTGTCTCTACCTGCCCAATTTACCCTGCCCCTTCATTGTTTCCACTGCCTAAAATACCCTTTTCCATCTTATTCATCTCTTGAATTCCTATTTGTTCTTCAAAATGAAACTTGTACTTTCAGTAAATAATTATTAAATGCCTATTTGATGCCGAGAATTGAGATTACACAGAAAATTCAAAATGGAATGAGGCTTTGTCCCTTCACCAAGGATATTACTGTCTAACTGTTCAGAGTGTGAAGTAAATAATTACAGCAAAGTGTGATAAGGACAATGCTGAGAACATTTTGGTAACATAGCAAAGCACCGTATAAATTGAACTAGACGGCTGTCCTAAGGTGAAGTTCATCACAGCATGTCTGTACCCTGTCCTTAAACCTCTCTTCCTAAATTTTGTCATCGAAATGAAAGCATAGGAAATAGTCTTAGCAAAACTTCAGGGAAAGCAAAGTTAGGTGGGAGACCTAATGTGTTAGAGGATAGAAAAAGATCCAAACTAATGTCCAAAAGCAATGCAATAAAGTTGAATGAGGAAAAAGTGTAATACAGGATGAAGGATGCCTATCTTGAAAGTATATTTTAACGAAAGATGTGCAGATTTAACTAAATAATTCATGTGAGTCGTCACTGTCATATGATCACCTAAAATTATGCTATTTATTTAATGTTCAAAAATGTGTAAAGCTAAATAATATGTATATTAAAACTTTAAGAAAAGTAAAGGAATAAATAAACATAAAATTCAGAACAGTGGTTACCTAAGAGAGAAGGGGCATGTGGTAAAATACAAGTGCAATGGTGAACGGGAGCAAAAGAGCATTAGCAGCAGGAGGGTCAATAATGCTTTGCTTCTTAAATGGACTATATCAGTGTGTGTGTATGTGTGTGAATTATTTCAAAATTAAATTTAAAAATAATAAAAGTTTAAATATATAGTAATAGTATTAGTCAGGGTTCAACTGAAGAAGCAGAACTACTGAGAGAGAAATGTATGTCATTTATTACAGAGAGTTGGGCAAGAGAAATATATGTCATTTATTACAGGGTGTTGGGCAATTGTGTGTTCAGTGGGCTTTGTAAGGCTTTGCTTCTGATGCTGGGGCATGAAGTCCCCAAGGCAGGCAGTCAGGAAGGGAAGGTGGCTGTGAAGTGGGGGAGATCAAAGAAAGATTAGAACTCACAAGCACGAGTTAGAACCCCAAGAGGACGGACTGAAACCCATGTCAGTTTTTATTGCCTCTCACCTTGTTGACAGTGGTATCCTGCAGAATCCGGGGGCCTCTGTCACAAAGCTAAACTTACACACCTGACCCAGGAGTAAAAGAATGTGAATCCAGGGCAAGCTGGAGCAGTTGCAGGCCCAGCTGCTCCCAAGGAGGTGAGTGAGTAGGTCAGCAACAGCAGGTGTTGGCAGCAAAAGAGCTGTTGCTTCCTCTCTGCCTTCCAAATCTCCCAAGTATCTCCCTTGGGGTCCACTCTAACTTACAAGAAAGGGAATTATGAAAAATGTAGTTCAGCATCACCAAGCTGACACATTACAAAGCCTAAACCATAATGATATACTGTTGACATGCAAGGCTACTTTAGAAGAAAGCCTACCATCTGTTATCTCATACTCAGTAATTTTACTGTATTTGATAAATAATATCTGTATTCAGTTCTGGATATTACATTTTCTGACAGTCTTGGAGGAAATAAATATGATATGAGGGTACATTCATGACAATCACATGAGGAAGATTGTGGTGACTCATGATTTTTGAAAAGCTCTCATGTGGAACATGTAATAGTCTTGTTTGTTTTATTGCAGAGAAACCATTAAAATGTCACAGGAAGGTAAATCTCTGGTTTCATTGAAAGTTTAAAAACCTCTCTAGACTACAAGCTCTACAAGGACAGGAAACATTGTGTGTGTGTATTTTTAATTTCTAATGCTCAGTACGTATCCACCTATGTGTAAAGTGATCAAAAATGTGTATTAGATTAACCAATTAATTAATGGATAACTGAGACAATTTTCTAAAAAATAAAATTTAACTACTTAACTGTGAAGGGGACTATGCACGTATTCTAAAACTCCATTGTATCATAGCATAATAAGTGAGCCATCTCCTCAAAAGCATGTTTTCTTTCAAGTTGGTAAAAACCAGTAATGGGAAAGTTTATAAACATAGCTATTTCTATAAAAGTTCCAGAATGTCTCAGATCTTTGAGATGTCATATTTTAACAAAATCATAAAAATAGCACAATGACTAAAAAATATATACTTCCTTGGGCAACTTGAATGTGCTTATTGAATTGTAAAACTAGATGAAGTATAAAGATATTCATTTGTTTTTGGTAGTAATGTTTATTATTTCCATATGATATAATACACCAAAATATTATTTTATTTCTCACTTACTTTCATTGACTTAGCCATCATTCATTTGAATGTGTCTAATTCTATTTCACAGGCAAAAATACTGTGGATACAAAATAGGGGTCACTTAGGAATGTTTACAGTTTCACATGCAGGTACTTGGCATCTTTTCAGCAACCCATATATATGAGGGGTCTTCAAAAAGTTCATGGAAAGATTTGTATTATCTTCTTATTCTATTTTCCCATGAAATTTTTAAAGTATCCTTGTACATATATAAAACTAATATTTGCATCACAGGTCACCTACATCCCCAGCAGGGACCTATGGATGCCTTTAGAATACCAATCAACTCTCTTGAAACTCAAGGATTCTGGAATGTTTTATATTTTTTATGAAATAACTCCTTCCTTCTTTTCTACTTTTGGTTTCATCTTATTAAAATCTGTAGTTTGGTGTATTTTGGCTTAGAAATTGCACAGTAGAAAAGGATATATCCAATGTCTATCACATTCTCTGGTTTCTCGTGTTCCACAGACAATCTCTCCCTTCGCTCGTAATCCAAGGTCCCACTGTCCAATGCCCCAAATGTTAAATTTTTAAAAATTAAAACACATGAGATAATTTCCTACTCAAAATAGTTCCTAAATAGTAATAGATTCTCAAAATAAATTGGTAGTAGTATATATATTTGTAAGCATAGCAATGTTCTATATTATAGAATTGAAAAGCTATATATAAAAACAAAATTCTCCTTCTACACCTTCCTATATCCTTCATTTTAAACGATTGTATTTTTCTTATTCTATTTAAACTTGGTTGCAGAAATTGAGTTAATTATACTCTGGAAAGTGTCATCAGCATATATGAAACCCTCTCCTAGTTGACATTTACTTTTCCCTTGCACCTCTGGTCCCTGTCCCCACCACACTCCTGCCTCCCTGCCTAAGCACTTTGCTGGGTATCTTTTCCTAAACACATATCTATCCCTGCAAATTGTATTGTATTTGGGGAGTGTAGGTGTTTTGGATTTAACTAAATTTATTCTATTGATCTGGCTGTTTCTTACTTTTTTCACTCAGCACTATTTTTAAAATCAATCCATGCTGTTCACATACATCCAACTCAATGGTTCTATCTGCCATACCAGTATTCATAGGAAGCTTTAATCATTTTTCTGTTCATTCCATGGTAAGAACAACAAGGTTGTAACTTATTCCTCACTTTCAAAACACTGCTGTAGTGAGCACATGTCTTCATACATGTCCTCTTACAGATAAATGGTTCTATCTGCCATACCAGTATTCATAGGAAGCTTTAATCATTTTTCTGTTCATTCCACGGTAAGAACAACAAGGTTGTAACTTATTCCTCACTTTCAAAACACTGCTGTAGTGAGCACATGTCTTCATACATGTCCTCTTACAGATCTTGGTAGGAGGTTCTCTGGGAAACATCCAGGAGTGGGAGTGCTATGGCAAGTCGTACAAGGTTTTAATTCTACTCCACATGGTCAGCTTGCTGTCCTCTGCACTACACACAAGTGTACACTCCCTTTCCCCACTGCTTTACCAATGCTGGGTTCTATCCAGCTTTCAACATTTGGCCAAACCAGTGGGTGTAAAGTCATACCTCCTTGTTCATTTGATTTACCTATCTTTGTTTCCGAGGTAAGTTGAACAACTCTCCAGAGTTATTAGCCTTTCTGTTTCCCTATTTGGGAGTTGCCTATTATCCTCCTTTGCCCACTTTTTAAAAAATTGGATTTCCTTTCTTTTTTGTATTGATTTTCAGGAATTCGCATATTCTAGATGCCAATCCCTTGTTTATTTTACACATTGAAAACATTTCCCAGTTTGCCAACCATTTTTAACATTGTCTCTACCTTTTCTTCATTAAAATAAATCTTTACATTCAATGTCATTCATTCCTTATTTTCTTTCCTTCCTTTCTTCCTTCTTTCAGACTCTAGATTGTGCCCAAAACTGGTGAGTTTAGAAATGGAGTGGGGTACAGATAGCCTCTGATTTAACAGTCAAGGCCCAGCCATTCCATTTTAATGTGCACCTGCCTCCCAGCACCACTAACATGGCTGGCTGATGTTGGGGCTCAGAGGCTGTTACCCCAAAATATGGTGCTTTGACAAACCAGAATAAAGAGGTCTCTCTGGTCTCCTCCCACCCATCCCCTCCTGTCTCTTAATCACTCTCCAAAGCACAGGATGTAGCTGTTCCCTTATCTACCTGAAGTCCCAACCTGCTAAAGAAGAAAACAATTACCTCTGGTTCTTTCCGTGAGTTTTCATTAACTTAACTCATCTCACAGGAAGAAAGATAGAAGTCTGTCAACACACCTGGACAGATTTTTGCCACAGACCATTGTCTTCTATTTCAATCGCATTCAGAACTTCAAAGAAAATCATTTCCCGGTGATTGTTTGCTCTGCTGACAGAACAGACTTTGTCCCAGGCCATTGTATGTTCTCCAGGCCCATTAAGTCCCTCTAAAAATTATGTACTCATACACCCTATCTCTCCTTCTTTTATATAAGTATCTGTATCCCAGTGTGTTATTCGTAAATCACCCTCTAACCATTCCCCTGTTAATCACCCCTTCGCAGCACGTTAAAATAAAATTTGTTATGCTTTTTCTTCATATTAATTGGATCTTGCCAGTTGATTTTTTTCAGGCCTGAAAAGGGAGTTTTTCCTGACCGGCTGGGGTCTCTGGTCTTCCTACCTCTGCTGTCCTCCAGTGTCACCTGGAGTACTTCAGCACCTCCCTGATGTTACCCTTCTGTTTGATTAATGTGGCTACCCTCCCACCCTGGGTTCAGCTTCCTCCTCCCATTTATTAGTTCAAATTGTTCAGAAACCTTTAATGTTGGTAGTTTGCAGCACCAATAAAACATTTTTAGACATTCGTTTCCCAAGGTGTGTATATAAGACCACCTACGAAATGCCTGGCTTGTCAGGAGATGCAGTGCAAGCGAGTTAGGAAATTTACCATGCTAGAGGAAACTGCTTGTTCCCTCTTACAGTAAAGAGGATGATCGTGCACATTTTTCTTTGTGTAAAGTACAACACAACCAGAAGAGATTGTCATCCATGGGGAGAGGTAGTGATTAAATGTGCAGACTGGGGATTTACTTACTTCACAACCTTGCACTAATTATTTAACCTCAGTTTCCCTATCTACAAAATGGAATTACTCATAGTACCTACCTCATAAGGTTGTTGTGAAATTAAATGAATATATATATTCATTAATTTCATTAATATTATATGTATTATAGTATATAATTCTTACAAGTGTGCCTGGCATATAATAGGTACCTCATAAATGTTAACTACTGTGATTACTACAGTTGTCTTCAGAGGTTGCAACAGCTTGAAAATTCAATTCTAGAAACACATTATTATAATGTATCCAAAAAAAAAAAAAAAGGGAAGCCCCCCCTCCCCCCCCCAAAAAAAAAAAAAAAAAAAAAAATACTAGAGTGACTCTAGGCATAGATAACAATGACTTTCAGGAATGTACATAGACCTGATACATAAATAGTTATTACTGGGCAACAGCACCAGCATTAGAAATCAATATCTTAGTTATTAATTCATATCAACTTTCTTTCAATTCCAAATTCTACATGCATAATCAGTGTAAGCTAATGTAATTGTGTTAAATTTATATTATTTATCAAGGTTTATTTGATACACTTAATTTAATTCCATTGGTTGGAAGAGTTAACAAAGGCAAAAAAAGAGATTTTAGAAATATTCAGAAAAGGAAGTGGAAGAAACAGAAAAAAATAAATAAGAAAGGAGAAAGCAAGTGATCCAATCCAGTCAAAATAATAAAGCTAAAGGGAAATATATGAATTTATCTGTTCAAACACATTTTATTAGTGCTTTTTCTAAATAAGATATTGTTCTATTTGCTGGAGACAAAATAATGAACAAAAAGATCCTCCTTGTAAGAAATGGCAGTGTTGTGGACCATCACTTAAAAATAAAATAGTGTGAAAGTACTGTGATGGGGTCATAAAGAGGGTTCTTCAGAGAACTTGTCTTGGGAGTCAATTAAAATTTACCAGTGGAAATAACAACTAAGGTGAGTCCTGAAGGATAAGTGGGAGTGAGGCAGACGAAGTGTTGAGAAAAGAGTGTTTCAGGCAGAGGGAAGAGATTGGGCAAATGCCAGGAAGTAAGAAAGAAAACCCACAAGCAAATGAGAGAGTCAAGCAACTGAAAGCAGTTCCAAATAGCTGGAGAGGGGAGTTGTGGGGAGCGAGCAGGAAAGAAAGTGATGGAGGAAGCCAGGATGGAGGGGGAAAGCTGGGGCCAGATCTGAAAAGGTCCTCCAGGGTATGTCAAAGAGTTTATACCTTATCACAGAGGATGGGGGAACACACAGGGCTTTTAAATATACGTTCCCATGGCTTTGTGTGTGCGTGGAAAATAGACGGAAACAAATAAGACAGGAGATAGAAAGAAATGGACTTATTCAAAAGTTAGCTAGGAGACAGAATATAAAGGAATTGGGGATTACTTAGCTGTGGGGAATAAGGGAAAGAAGGGGGGAAGCTAAAGATGAATTCCCATTGCAGGCATGGGCAGTTCAGTGAGTGCTGCTGCCCTACCCTTCAAAACAGAGACATAAGCAGGACAGCTGGTTTTTTGGAAGAATGGAGAGGATGCATTCAGTGGTTAAAGATTTCACTCCTTGTTAGCTCACAGATCTTTGTTTTAATTGAATAAAAACATGCAACACTAAAATCTTATGAAATACAAAGCTTTGGTCAATTAATTTAACGGGGGACAAGAGGTAAAGTATAAAGCAGAACGCAATAATTACAACTATATTTCTGCTATACAAGACACAGACAATGAAAAGCAGGAACTGTAGAACAGAGGAATAAAAGCAAACAGAGACGAGAGAATTTCATTCTCTGGGGTAAGTAAGCAGAAAAGATGTCCAAGAAGTTGAATCATCAAGAAGTTAAAGTATGTAAATAGGCTATAAATGGACAGTTAGAATTTTTCCATTATTCTTGAACAGCAAGACAACCAGTGGAAAATCTAAGAACCTCACAAATCTAACCTCATGTGGTTTTTAGTTCAATTTTTAAAAGTTATTATAGTTCTTTCTCTGTACTTTAATTGCATTTTTCAGTCATTTATGTCTTTAACATATTCTTCTTGTTTGGTAATGCTTAAGTAGAAAAAAAATCTTTGCTTTTTTTTCACTCAGCTAAAAATGCATGCTCTGAAACCTGCAAATTTATACAAAAGATGGTCAGTGAGGAACTTCCGAAGTTTGCCTCTTTCTTCCTCTCTGCTCTGGAATCACACAATTTCAAAAACATTTTTGTTGTTTTTACCACAAAAAATGCATAAGTTTCTAATAAACAGTTGGCATTGTAATTGTTGAAAGTCCTCTTAAATTGTTGATGTTAAGTATGAAATGTTCTCTATTCAAAAGCTAACAGATTCTATATTACAAAAAAAAAAAAAGTTTCACTTAAGTAAATCACCTGATTCCATTCTATCATTTGCTTCTGACGGAAAAATACATATTGCTTTAGGTATATTTAGAAACCTCTTCTATTTAATCAGATTCTAACATTATTTATAAAGTTTGGGTAGTGTAGCAAAATTTCACAAATTAATATTTTATTCAAATCCTTTCTCGTAATGCAAACCTACCTGATAGACCCTGCAGAATTCTTCTTTTCACAGACTACTTTGCCATTTATTCATACATAAATGTGTGTTGATCCTTTACTATGGGCCAGACACTATATTAAATGCTTGAGATATAATGGAAGCAAAACTGAAAGGGTCCTTGCTTTATGGAGCCTGTATTCAGTCCAATGTCCTAAGGCAAAACTGCAGAATGAAAGTGCAAAGGACATGGGAAGCTACATAAATGAAGTACTCAGTGCCATAGAGAGATGAAGTAAAAAAATTATAATACTGTGATCTATTTTTCCCTCAAAAAGTGAGCCTCTACTTCAAATTTTATTATAATCACAATATGAAAATAATGCCACTGGAAAGACAATACCTGAGACCAAGGTTGAGTGTCTATTAAACTGTACAATACATGGGATGGAAATGACTATGCTTTAAGATTTCTAGTAAGTGATATGGCTTTTCTTAAAAATTTAATTTAAATATATACATTATTCACATACTCCCAAAGTATCTTCTGGGAGATCTGAAGGATATACAGCACATACTTATACCTTAATACACTCACCATGATTAAATATTTATTTTTTGGCTTTGTGAAGTTGTATGGCAAGTATCCTAAAGTATTTCTTTCTCTCTAATCTAAGTGACATATCATATTGTGATCCATGCTTATATACAATTTTCTGGTAAGTTTTTCTTTTAAGTTCTCATATATGTCCTCTCTAGATTTTAGCTTACTAGTAGAGCTTTTCATCTTTTTACAAGATTTTATTTTATTCATTTCTTTGATTGTTTATTTTTGGTTTTGTCTTTTTTTCATAGAGAGTTAAGAGTGGATTGTATTTTAAAAGGACCCTAACAAGAAGCATCCAAAAGGGCCCCCCTATAGCAAGTATTAGCCAGGGTTCTCCAGAGAAACAGAACCAATAGGATGTGTGTGTGTGTGTGTGTGTGTGTGTGTGTGTGTGTGTGTGTGTGTGTGTGTGTTATATGTACATATATATAAAATATTATATATTATCATAATACATTACACATTATATTACATATAATCTTATTGTACATATATTGTATACATAAAGAGATTTATTATAAAGAATTGGCTCACATGATTATGGAGGCTGACAAATCTCAAGATCTTCAAGGTGAGTTGGAAAACTGGAGACTGAAGAGAGCTCATGGTGTAGTTCCAGTGTGACTGAACCCAAAGGCCTGAGAACTAGGAGAATCAACGGTGTGGTTTAGTCTAAAGGCCAATAAGGCTGAGACCCAAGAAGGGCTGATATTTCAGTTCAAGTCAAAGTCAGAAAAAAAGCCACTGTCTCAGTTCAAAGGCAGATGAGTGGGAGGGTTCTCTCTTACTCAAGAGAGGGGCAGCCTTTTTATTCTATTCAGGCCTTCAACTGACTGAAAGAGGCCCACCCACACTAAGAAGGGCAATCTGCTTTACTCAGTCTACCAATTTAAATGATCTCATCCCCCAAAACACCCTCACAGGAACACCCAGAATAATGTTTCACTAAATATCTGGGCACCCCATGGCCCGATCAAGCTGACACATAAAATTAACCATCACAGTGACATTGTTTCTTTTAGCTTCTCAAGCTAACAAATAATTTCATAAGCATTCAGAAGAAAGAGAAAGAGTTGACACAAAAACCAACCCATTGACAAATATTTACTGCATACTATGTGTGCTCAGTGGGACTGCCTTCCAGGATCAGATAATCTGGCTGTCAATCTAATTCATGCCATGTGACATGATAATACATGCAGTAGGAGATCAGGGTGAATGAGAATTTCCCTCAGCAGCCGGGTCAGATTTTAAGGGGCAAACAGGATGAGCAAGCAAGAATAAAGATAAGGATAGGCATGACATAAGACAGGGAGTTTAACTGACCTGGACAGGTAGGCCTTTAGAACTGTGATGGGAAATAAAGTTAGATGGATGAGTGGTAGTCAGTTTACAAGATGGCTTGAAACAGGTAGTGTACAACTCTATTTGTACAGTGCTTTACACTTTTAAAACTGCTTTGGCATACATTATCTTTTTTATTCTTTTAATGACTCTGTGATGTAGGTATCATCATTATTATTTTTTATAGGGAAGGTGGCTTAATATCATACAAGTGTGTTAGAGTTATCTGATTCCTACTTCAGGGCCCTTTTCCCCTTAAAGTGACAATACGGTTCTTGAGCAAGGGGTGTTAGTATTTTTAAAATTTTGAGCATGGTTTACGATATGCATTGAAGAGTAAAAACTAGGAAACAGGAGGGCAGCAATGCTTTGTACTTATCCAGACATTAAGCATTATCATGGAATAAAGGAACAAAAGAAAATTGACATAGGTGGAGTCATGTTTAAAGGAAGAAATGACAAACTTTTAAGTGTGGGATCTTTAAAGCATATATGTAGTAGATATACTACAGTATAGTAGATATATCTCAGGAAAAACAATTCTTAGAAGTTTGTTCTCATAGATTGGTAATATCTCATGGAACAGTCAACAGATTCAAACCACTTCAAAAGAGGAAGGTTATTTCTGTCTTAGACCATTTGTGCTGCTATAACAAAATACCTGAGACTGGGTAATTTATAAACAATAAAAATTTATTTCTCACAGTTGTGGAGGCTGGGAAGTACAAGAGCAAGGCACCAGCAGGTCTGGTGTCTGGTGAGGTCTCGGTCTCCACTTCAAGATGGTGCCTTGGATGTTCCATCCTCTGGAGGGGACAAACTCTGCATATTCATTTAGCAGAGGGACAGAAGAGGGGGAGGCAGCTCTCTGAAGCCTCTTTTATAAGGTCATTATTCCCATCCATGACAGCAGAGCTCTGATGGCCCAATCACCTCCCAAGGGCTCCACCTCTCAATACCATCATCTTGGGGGTTAAGTTCCAACATATAAATTTTGAAAGGACACGTACATTCAAACCATAGTGATTAGCATAGTCAGAGCACTTTTTCTTCCATGTCTCTCTTTTCTTATAGTACTGCTGAATACATCTCACAAACACCTTTGAACAATGTTTAGATGTAGACTGGATTTTTTTTTTACTGGAGGCAAAGAAAAATGGAAAACAGACCCTTAGTTAGAAAATAACAAGAACAGAAGGCTATTCTGAGGACTTAAAAATCAAAATAAAATAAATTGTTCAACTTCTTCCTATTTTTTTATGAGAAAACATTTTTTTCAATATTACTAGCATATATATTGTTACAAATCATAATTATTATTTATGCCCCTTGTCCAATCCCTCCCCATCCCCCCTTCCCTCCCCCTTTTAATCCCCCTAGATTTCTTCTCACCCTCTGAAAGAATTATGGTTACTCTGTTTATTTGCTGCCCAAAAGATCTGTCCAATGCTGAGAGGTGTGTTCAGGTCCCCCAATACTATCATAGAGCAGATGCCTCCTCCATCATTCTGAAATGGGCTCTGTGGAGAGAGACATCCTCCTCTTCTCTTTATCTCTGCTGGTGACTCCCCTTGTGTCAATGCACTCCAGTGGCTGGCAGACCATCTGCATGGTGGTTGTGGCATCTAGCCACCTTCATGGTAGCCATGGTTATCGTGCTGGCTGTGGTGGGACACCCCCAAGGAGGTGATGCTTTTGGCATGCTCCTTGGTGCTTGGGGTGTGCCTGGTTGTGGAGAATGTCCGATCCCCAGCTCCACAAGTGGGTCCTGAGGCACTGGCATGGTGTGCCTGCTTGTGGGAGGGGGATCCAGTCCCCTTCTTCATGCCCTGGGTCCCCAATCAGGCCCTGAGGCACTGGCACTGGGTTCCTGGTTGTGGGAGGGGGATCCAGTCCCCGTCTCCATGCCCCAGGTCCCAAGGTGGGCCCCGAGGCACTGGCGCTGTGTGCCTGGATGTGGGAGGGGGTCCAGTTCCCATCTCCATGACCCAGGTCTCCAGACAGGCCCCAAGGTGCTGGCACTGTGTGCCTGGCTGTGGGAGGGAGGGTCTGGTCCCCTTCTCCATGCCCTGGGTCCCTGGATGGGCCCCAAGGTGCTGGTGCAGCAAGCCTGGTTGTGGGAGGGGGGGTCCGGTCCCCTTCTCCATGTCCTGTGTCCCCAGGTGAGCCCCAAGGTGCTGGCACAGTGAGCCTGGTTGTGGGGGGGGGTCCAGTCCCCTTCTCTGTGTCCCAGGTCCCTGGGCAGGCCCCGAGGCATTGGTGGTGTGCCTGGATGTGGGAGTGGGGTCCAGTCCCCAGCTCCAATCCTCAGATTCCTGGGTGGGGCTCCAAGGTGCTGGCGGTGTGAGTGGTTGTGGGTGGGAGTCCTGCCCCTTGCCTCATGCCTCATGTCCCCTGGTGGGCCCCAAGACATTGGTGGTGTGCCTGGGCCCAAACTAATTTTTCGTCCTTTGCTTACTTCTAACACAGGGGAACTTCCTCTGGGAACCAGTACTTGAGCTGTGTGGTTGACCTAAATTGCTGCTTTGCTGCTGTTTCCCTAGGGAAGGCTTTTTGTGCAGCTCAGGGTTTAATGGTTGACCTTATAGGTACTTCCGGCTCTCCAGAGACCTGGTGCACATGGGTTGTGTAGAAACTCTGATCTGAGCTTGAGTTTTTTCATTAAACTGCACCCCATGCAATTCTGCATTCCTGACCAGTCTCCTCTGAGTGGTCCTGCACTGATTGGGGGGCAGATTGGCTGTCCTTGCTGTGCCCCAGTTTTCTCCCGATGGGCCTGTCTCACCCACCACCCATGTCCCAAACACTTCCCATGGGACAGGCCCTGCACAGGTCCCCTGCAATGACTCACCGGCCTCTGAGTGGCTCCCCCTTTTCAGCTGTTCTGGCTCCTCACTCCTGTGTGAGTCCACAGGAATCCTGTTAGTGGTCTTGCTGTCCTGGGGGCCACCAAAGTCCTCTTCTCCTCTTCTGCCTCCAAGTAACTCCATCTGAAGGGCACAGCTGTGGCTTCTGCCGGCTCCTGCTCCATGTGCTCCAGCATTAAAGCAGCCACCGGCCGAAAGGCTGAGAGCAGTCCTTTATTTCTCTCATTGTGGTTTCTCCTGCTTTCATTAGTTCCATAAGTCTCTCCTCCTCTTCACCTGAGCTCCAGCGGCCCCGGCTTGGCTGAAGTTACATTTTAATCATTGTAAATTCGTTGATCTGTGGGAGAGAGTGACGCTGGGGACCGTCTATTCTGCCATCTTGACCTGAACTCCTTCCTATTTTTGAACTACGTAATAAAAACAAACTTTAAATTGAAGTCATTTGACCTCCTCTGTCTGTCTCCTTTCTGGTTTTATAAACAAGTACATGTTCTCTTAGGAAAAGAAATTGCCTAAATAAATAAAATAAGCTTTGTTCTTGTGGACACTTGGAACAAATCTAGTCATTTAAAAGACACTGTCATCACCTTTAGTGCAAAGATTGACCTTTACAAGTAGAGTTTATATTGGTCAATTCTGTTTTGTTTTGTTTTGAAACTCATTCTTGATCTATTAGAATTTAGAGAATAAATACTTGTTCTTTACTTCTCATGTAAATATTCAGAGAATGGAAAAGACAACACAAAATAAATATGACATACGTTTTTCTCATTAAGAGTTTAAAATATATTTTAAAAAGTTAGTGTAAGAAGAATTTAGCTATTGTTTTAGCCAAACACACTACATATGAGGAACAAGTAAGAACAGTTTATCTAAATTAATGGTACAAGTACTGGGATGACTTAAAGTAGTCTTCACCAATATCAGGTGGGGTTAAGGAGAAAATGTGCTTCATGAAGTTTAATAAATATAAGCTGCTGTGAAGGAAGGAACTGGCCTGAAATGGTAATGAAGAAGAACAAAACCAGCTAGTTGAGTGTGAGAAACAGCTAGAATATTGGGAACTGTGGGTGGGGAAAAGGACCCTTGAATAATTAATAAAGATTTTTAAACTCAGTGGAGGTAAACAGGAAAGAAAAAAAAAAAGATTTGTGAGAATAACATCAATACACTTCAAAATGAAACTGGCCAAAATGACAAACTTTACATATTTTCCACCAGAATGCAGAAATAGAAATTCTTTCTAAAACTCTGATATTTAGATTTCATAGAAAGAAAGAGAAAGGAAGGAAGAAAAGAAGGAAGAATTTGCCAGGTTGTCAAGTATTTTGCTACAAAAATTTAGTTCAGCCTCAGAGGGTCTTTCTTGTCTCCTACTCACAGAAAAAATAAACAATGCAACCACAACAAAACTTACCATAGACTTTTTATGGCAGAGTAGTATTCCATAGTATGTACATACCACAGTTTCCTTATCCAATCATCTATTAATGGACATTTAGGTTGGTTCCATATCTTGGCTATTGTAAACAGAGCTGCAATAAACATGGCACTGCAGGTATCTCTTCAACATGATGATTTCCATTCCTCTGGATACATACCCAGAAGAGGGATTGCTGGATCATATGGAAGATCTATCTGTAGTTGTTTGAGAAATCTCCAAATTGTTTTCCAAAGTGGTTGCACTAATTTACATTCCCACCAACAGTGCAGTAGTGTTCCCTTCTCTCTACAACCTTACCAGCATTTGTTATTCACCATCTTTTTGATCATAGCCAGTCCAACTGGAGTGAGGTGGTATCTCAAAGTGGTTTTAATTTGCATTTCCCTGATGACTAGTGTTGTTGAGCATTTTTTCATGTATCTGTTGGCCATTTGTATGTCGTCCTTTGAAAAATGTCTATTCAGATCTTTTTTAGATCTTATTTGCCCATTTTTTAATTCGGTCATTTATTTTTTTACTGTATAATTGCTTGAGTTCCATGTAAACCTAAAAACTCCATCAAAAAACTCCTAGAGCTTGTTAATAACTTCAATGACATTGCAGGATACAAAACAAATGCCCAGAAATCAGTAGTATTTATACACTCAAATAATGAATTAAGAGAAAGAGAAATAAATAAAGTAAGCCCATTTACAATTGTCACCAAAAAAATACAATACCTAGGGATCGATTTAACCAAGGAAGTTAAAGACCTCTACAATGAGAATTACAAACCACTTCTGAAAGAAATTGAAGAAGACACAAAAAGATGGAAAGATATTCCATGCTCTTGGATTGGAATAATTAACACTGTGAAAATGTCTATACTACCCAAAGTGATCTACAGATTCAATGCAATCCCCNTAAAGACCTCTACAATGAGAATTGCAAACCACTTCTGAAAGAAATTGAAGAAGACACAAAAAGATGGAAAGATATTCCATGCTCTTGGATTGGAATAATTAACACTGTGAAAATGTCTATACTACCCAAAGTGATCTACAGATTCAATGCAATCCCCATCAAAATACCAATGACATTCTTGATAGAAATGGAAAAACCAATCTTACCTTTCATATGAAAAAACAAAAGACCCCAAATAGCCAGAGCAGTCCTGAGCAAAAAGAACAAAGCCGGAGGCATAACTCTACCTGACTTCAAATTATACTACAGGGCCGGCCTTGTGCGGCTTGTGGCTCACTCAGGAGAGTGTGGCGCTGGCTGAACATGGTGCGGACCACACCATGCCA
>NW_007732129.1:109522-119111 GCF_000696425.1 Galeopterus variegatus
AACAGAGTGAAAAGACAACCTACAGAGTGGGAGAAAATTTTTGCCAACTATGCATCCAACAAGGGACTAATATCCAGAATATATACGGGGTTTTTTTTGCAAGTGAACTCAGAACAGTTTTTCTGTAACAGAAATGAGAGAAAAACCAAAGTGTACTATCCATGTAGCAATAACAGGAACACTTAATATATGCTAAATTCCGCTCACTTTTCTAAATATTTTACACACATTAACACATTTACGAAGACACTTAATCCTTACGAAGATGAGAGAGGGAGATGCTGTCATTATTCCCATTGTGCAGATGAGAAAACTGAGGCATTTAGAGGTTAAGTAATTTCTCCAAGGTCACAAAACTCGTGAGTGGTGGAGCTGAGATTTGAACCTAAGCAGTGAGATTCCAGAGCCCATGCTTGAAACCATCAGACCATGTTCAAAATGTACAAAGAAAGGAGCCTACAATTGAATGCTGATCCTAAGACTGTCTGATGACATGCAACATTCATCTGCATTGTCACAGAATAAGTATCTATCTGGGTTAACTCTCATTTCCCATTAACTTTCTATTGGATGCTCACAAATTCTTCTTTTTTTTTTTTCCTTTTTGTCTCTTTTTTCGTGTCCGGCAACGGATCGCAACCCTCAGTGTCGTGCCCGTACCGGACCGGGACCGGCAACGGGATCGCAGCCCTCAGTGATGCACCCGCACCTCGCTGAGCCAGTGAGCGGGAACCGGTCTGTATGTGGGATCCGAACCCTCGGCGGGAGTGCCGCCATGCTCCCAAGCAGCGCACTGTAGCAGTGTGCCACTGGGCCGGCCCCACAAATTCTATTACTTATATTTTACTTTCTAATTTGCTGCTCTTCTCTTATACGGGAAATCTATATGCTTCAGTTTTCAAATTTGTTTCTTCTTGATGAATAAATGAATCAAACTCACCAGAGAGGATTCATATTTCAAGGTCCTCTGACTGCAGCTCTGTGAATCAATATTAACATGTTCTTTTAGAGTATAGATCATCCCAGCTAAGCATCATTGCATTGAGCCTCTAGTCATGTTAGGTGCCTTCACTGTGTCTGAAATGTCCTTCCCTTGTTAGTTTACACGTCAAAACCCTATTTATCTTTAAAACTCTTGCTAGGGTGTAATCTCCTACATGAAGTCTTCCTTCCCTATATTACTTCTGTCCCTTGTACATGCTATCTTTACTGCACTCTGTACAATCACTCTGGGTTTTTATTTTTTTACATGCTGTTCTCACACTAGGATCTCAAGTAAGTAAGATCATTGAGAGTAAGCATGGTATTTTGGAATCCCCAGGTCAAACCAAAGTGCCTGGCATGTGTTAGGTGCATCACAAATATTTATGAAACTAAATTGAAATGTGACTATTATATTAGCATTGTTACAATCTGGCAATACCTTATACAACTACCTATAAAACTCAGTTGTTAGCTGGGCTGTGAATTAACACATATGTTGAGAAAAAATTTTTTTAAAAAATTTTCCCCAAAGCTACATTCTTCCAGTATGTCTTATTTACCGACAATTTTGTGATAACTTTATTAGTATTATTTTTCATTAAAGAAAGCTTTTTATTGATTTCTTTATTAAATTTAGGAAAGAATTTACAAATTAAAAACCATCATATATATTTAATAGCAAATTTTATGTAGTACCTACTGAAAAAAAGTTATACTTTATCACTATAGAAAATAGCACCTAATTTTACCGAAATGTGCTTACTAGCCATTGTTATTCTTATTAAAGAGATAAATTATCTTTTTTAATAATTCTTTCTGAATATAAAGATATATAAAATGCAACTTCCATTTCTAGCAGGATAGCTGATTAAGATAACTAGAAGCCCTATCGCCATAAATACTTTAAAAGGGTGGGTAAAATATAACCAAAACTATTTTAAATGCACTGCTAAGTTCTCAACAAAAAAAGGAAATTTGTAGGTATCAGAAATGAAATGGAAACTGAAAACTAGAAGGTAAGCATGTGAGTAGAACCCATGATGTAGTTTTCCTCTCAGTATTTTAGGGACAGAAGTTGTATTTCCTGTATGAGATGGGGACGTGCCCTGGGGCCTACGCCCGGCAGAGAATTGGAACTGAGATACCTGAACTCTCAGTTCTCAGCTAGGACCCTGAAATGTCTACACACCTACAGTTTAATTTTTTAAACTGTCCATCATCACAAAGAGATAGTAAGGAAGCTTTCTGTCTATTTCTGTCTAGGCTCAATATGGAAAAAACATATCCCCAAATAAAGTGAAATTCTAGTCCTATGGCTATCATGGGTTTGAGAGTCAAATGAACATACTGTTAATTTGAACAATATGTATCATATTGCTCCTGAGTCAATGATTACCATTAGGCCATCTGGTAAAGCTAATGAAAAGCTATTTCTTAAAGACATGCCACAAGTATTCTCTCAGGAAAAAAAGGGGGGGGGGCTGCAAAACCTCACTAAAATAAATTGACAATTAAAAAATAAAACAGGCGGCTGGCCAGTTAGCTCATTTGGTTAAAGTGCAGCCTTATAACACCAAGGTCAAAGGCTCGGTTCTCCACACGATCCAGCCGCCAAAAAATAAATAAATAAATAAATAAATAAAATATATATGGAAATCACAGAAACAATTACAATGAATGAGATTGAGCAGACACAATAATAAGATTAGAGACTCGGGAATTTGAGGTATAGAAAAGTAATCTAAAGGAGGGTATAAAAAATAATACATATCAGTGCAAAACTTTTTTTTAAATGCACAAAGGTGTAAACATGGCTACACTGACAGGTAATACTTCTGAAGGGCTATGGGGAAGAAGAGATAGATCAGACAATCTACACAAAGGAAGGAGGATCAAAGGTAATTAGCAAAAGAGGTCATGATCTATGCAGGGGAAAAGTATAAGAATTTCGTAAAAATAGCCTAATTTTGGTGCATGTTATAGAATCATGAGAAGTAAAGTTGAGTAGATAGAATGAATCAATTTCAGTAGAATGAGCCAGGCTGAAGTAAACAGCATGGTTGGTTTCCAACATCCATCCCATCACTTGCCCTGTAAGTAGCTGTATGATTTGAGAATGGAACTCAGTTTAAGGGTAGGCCTGCTTGGCTACTCCCCTTCAGTGGTTTAATTGTGGGGATTATCCCTGCCCACATCTCAGTGGCATCCTGAGCCACTGTGGGTTCCCTTGTTCTATTTCTGCCCCCTATATTTTCTGGAATTTACAGTGTCCAATTGCACACACACACAAAGTCAAGCACAAGTGAAGGGCTCAAAAATGTCTCTGCTGCCTTAAAAGCAGTACCTGTGCAGTAGCATAACCACCATTTAGAATTCTGATTGTTGTAATGTAGTGGAGAGAGTAAAGATAAGATGAGTGATGTGCTCATAAATGATTAACTCCCAGCTGGGGGTGGGAGGGTGTTGATTTGGAGCCTTTGATGATTTCTATGATGTAGATATTCCCACCATTGCTGATTTCAAGCTTCAAGCAGTTTAACAACCAGATTGCAAAATTCCTTCTAATTTAGCACTTGACTATCTCAAACCACTACAAGCTGCCTTCATCATACCACAGCTCTCAACCTAACTTCAGAAGGCAGGATGGTACCATTTCAGATGTTCTCTTACAGATGAGCCATCCATTGTGCTGTTCTGGTTCTATCAGCCTGCGAATGAGAAATATTCTTTATTTTTTTTTTATTCAATTTTGTTTATGTTTATTTTTGGGGTGTACAGTGTGTTGTTTCAATACATGCATGTACTGCACAATGATTCACTTAGGGTAGACAGTATAGTTTTGTTCCCAGTAGTTCACCACTCCTCCTCATCCTCCACCCCCACACCTCCCAGCCTCTGGTAACCATTATTCTACTCTCTACTTTTTTTTTTTCCCCAACACACAAAGATTAACTTACTTATTGCAAAAAGAAGTAAAAAATGAGTTAGAAAAATCTAGGCAGAAATCTGATGAAAAACATGAGCAGGTAAGTCACATATCCCAAAGGGACACACGTGGTTAATAAGGACATTCTAAGATCTGGTTGTGGGCAGGGGTGGGGCTGGCCCAGCCCCCATCTCAGGACCACTGGCATTGGCTGGCTCTGTCACTGACCTGGATGTGCAGCAGGGGTGGGTTTCAGGCCCACAGCCCCATCTCTGAAATATTCTTCTCAGATTCTAGCAATAGGGTTACTGCCATCATAGGTGTTGACAGTAGTGTGAGATTTGTCTTTTTCTTTGTCTTTATATGTATTTTAATGGGAAGTTGGGAAACAAAATACCAGAAGCTATTTTAGGTTGGACTCCCAAACTATAAAATATTAATAATATTTCTAAATTTATCATTCATTAATTCAACAAAAATGTATTAAGCACTTCCTAGGCACAGTTTTAGGTGGCAAGGGTAGAGTGGTGGGGAAAAAGTAAAATAATGAAAAACAAAAGAATAATTTCTTCTCTTTTGCCTCTTAAAAGTTCTTCCCTAATCTGGGTTCTAATATATTCCCTTTCTCTCCTTTATGCAAATTAAATACATGGCAGTATCTATACATAAAAATTTGATTTTGAGTGTATAAATGCTGGAAAGAAATAGATCCGCTTAAACGTAAAAAACTGACAGATCATAGCAAAACATCTGCAGGTAGAATTTTTTAGAAAATATGCTGCCTAACTGTGTTCACACGCATGGTCCCCACACCCTCCACCAGGTGGGGTTTTTTGTTTTTTGGATTTTTTGAGGCTTTTTCATGTTATATCCATACCTGTATTTATATCTCATTTTTTCCACTTTCAAGTATATCATAGCAAATGTACAGATTTTTGGTTAATGACGTGCTAGAATTCGCTAAAAAGGAAAACAAGAAGAAAAAAACCTATTTTGAGTTTGCTCTAGAATAAATGAAACTTAATTTAAAAAATAAAATAAAATATGCTGCCAAATGTTGGCAATTCATAGGATCAATGATCCACCTACAATAAGAAAATAAAATAATTAATTGCAGCACTTTTTGTAACAGAAAAAGAATCTAAAATGCTCATCAATTGAAAAATAGATAAATTGCAATGGATCCATACAATGAAAAGTTACATAGCACAGGAAGTGAATAAATTCAAGCTATACATATCAATATAGGTGAACTTAACAAATTTAATGTTGGAAAAAAAACTGCCAAAAGCATATATAGTATGATGCCTTTTAAACACAATTTTAAAAACCTTTATAAAATGTATATATATGTTTGTGTGTACAGTCTGACATTCATGGCAATAATAAACACCAATTTCATAAAAATGACAACCTCAGAAGTTGAAGGAAGTGTAATGCTATTAAAATGAGATTTGTAATCAGTATTAACTATATTAAAAATGTTTTATTTCCAAGCTGAGTAATTAGTACAGATTTTTGTTAACTTTTTTGTTCTTTGAGAATATACAAATATTCCATAACATATTTTAATAATTAAAAATTTTAAATCTATTGACTAAACACTTGTGGCTTCACAAATATTTGTACAACTTCAGCATTAGTCAACAGAGTATTATCTTATGCATAAAAACCCTCATTAGTCTTTTCTACTTTCAAGTTTAGGAATTACTTTCCTCAATATTTAATTATGAATATGTCATTAATGTTATTAAAGATTTTCTACCCAATTTCAAATTGTAACTTGCAGTGTACTTTGTGTACAAAAAAATCAGAATTAAAAATTGGGAGCAAAATAAATCAATGATGACACAAATTAAATTTCTCTTTGTTATTCATTATCTACATTGTGTCCCAGGAGACGTACCAAGTTTTCATAATCAGGATGATTTGTGATGTTGCATGAGTGTGTACACTGTTGTGTGTGTGTGTACAAGGGTGTATCCAGTGAAAAGTTATCTGTGATATAATTTTTAATTATAGAAATGGTTCCAAAGGACAGAACACAAATTATAAATAAACAGGAATATTTAGTTTCTCTGAAACTAACTTAAATATTGATTAAAGAGACTCAAAGACACCCAGCCTCTGATCTAGAGAAATCCCTGCTTTGCCAACCTCAGAATTGTAGTCACACATTGGATATAAACACTATTGACATAACTCTAAATAAGCCAAAAGAGAATATTTCTTCTCTCTCCATTGAATTTTAAGGTCAGATCCAGGCAAAAATTGCCTTGAAACAAAATGGTCTTTTGGGAGAACAAAAATATAGTTAGATTTTCAAAATTCTAGACCTCGTTTAGTCAGTCACCAGTTTTGTGACCTTATTTCTCTGGTCTTACTTTTCTGTGTCTCATTTTTTCCTACTTATATAAATATCTGGCATTTTATGTATAATTATGCAATCCATACTGATTATACTTATTTGCTATATATAGGCCCAAAATATTTAATACAATTTATGTTTTCTTAAGGCAATCCATGAGTTAACAAGTGCCCCGGAATTTCCCCCTGAGGTAACAGAAGTTTCCTAGAACTACAAAAAATGAAATGAGGTATTTTTCTCTGGTTTATTCTTGGTGGAAAAAAAACAGATTACTTGAGACCTGAAAGAACAAGGAAAGGACATACAGATGTACGTCACCCAAAACAAAAACAAATTTTGAGGAGAAATAGAATGGAGAAGCAACTTTCATGGTTTTACTAATGCCTGAACTTTTCTCCTTAGCTAGGACCACACAATCTTTTCTCCTTAGAACAGTATAACTAATGTGGCTTTATCAAACTCTAGCACACTGTATTTTGAGGAGATAAAACATTTATAAAACTCTACGTGGACAAATTTTGGTATGTCAAAAATTATAAATTAAGTAGGACTAGTTTACTTTCAAATACTTAGCCTAACATTAAAAATGTTGTTTAATTTATAAAAATTACATCTCCATTTAAACTTTAAAGGGAACATTTATTGCTTAAGGTGGTATACAGCTTTATTTGACTTAAAATTTATATTAACTCAACATCTTGCATACATTAAAATGTTATGGTGGTTCTTTTGGTGTATTTGTTTGTTTCATTTTTAATTACGGGTTGAGTTGCAAATGTGACCAAACTAGAATGTTAACATTGATCCTGTAGACGAATACTATGAAATGTACAATTCTGTAGTTTGATAAAGTAGTCCATCATGACATGGACTCATGATGGAAATAAAACATAGTAATAACATTAAAAGAAATTTAATTTGTGCCTTCATGAGAAATGGCTGTGGAATTTTTTGAGTAAATGTACAATTAGTTATCAATTATCAATATTAGTTAGAAGCAGTAAACTCCTTTCCTAAAAAAGTACGAGAGGAAAAAAATTTCTTTCTTCTCTTACCACCACCACTAAATTTCCCAAAGACTTGAAAAGACAAGTCTACAATTAAAATTCTTAATTGCGTGCAAGAATGTTCTATTCCAGAGTATAAAACCCACATTATGTATCTGCCCAGATTCAGATCTGCCCCTCTAGGCTTTGACAGTTTATGCACTGGAATGCTCCCACTGTCACTGTCACTCTGGTGTCACATCAGCTAACACTGCTGGCTGTCTCAGCCCTCCCAGGTGTCACTCACCAGGCTTCAGCACAGTCTTCACTCACTATCCACAAAGGGAGCTGCAGCAGCTCAGGTGCCCAGGCTCATATTGAAAGGAGCCACGGTGGCTGTGGTTCTTCCCATCATGTTCTTGCTCAGACAAATTATTGTAGAACGGGACCTGGGACAGGACTTCCCAAGCAGCTAATAACACAACTCAAGAGTGGGGGTGGTTAATGGACCATGAACAAACACACTGAGAGTCAGGAAAATGCAGAGAACCAACACATGAATTTCTTTCCTGCCTTCTGTGTCAGACTGTTCTGGGTAACAGGGCTACCTTATGATCTGCTTGGAAGACTTCCTTACTGATTGTGAGCAAAATGCTGTGCTTTCCTCCAAAGCTATAGCCTTCTGGGAAATGTACCACCTTTTCTCCTTCCCTGACTGACTTCTGTTCCCCTCAGTCTTGCTGCCCTGGCATTGACCTCCCAAGAAAGTCTTAGAACTTAAGCTCTGACCCAGGCTCTATTTTTTTTAGGGAGCTTTTAAGACCACTTTAAGGTATATCTAATCTTAAACCTATAAGAAATCTAAACTATGATAGTAGTTAAAAGTCTTTCAGTATAATTTCTCTTGAATATCCATAGATTACTCTTTAACAACAATGCTGCAAATTTTATTAAAAAATCATAAAGCAAAGGTCTTCTTAATGCCAGTAAATTAATCTAGTTCAGGAGATTTTTTTTCCCCTCATAGCTCTGTGCCATGTAATGTAAAATGCTAATAATTAAAAAAATAAATGCCCAGTCAGAGCTGACGAATAATTTGAAAATAATAAAAATCACTATTTTTAAAGAAATACAGAAAACATTATTTACTTTACTATGGAAAATAGGTCTTATAAACAGTAAAGATGAACATTAACAAAAATCTATTCACTGTTTCTTCTTCCAAATAAATTTTATTGAAGTACATTTACATACAATAAAATGCAGCCATTTTAAGTGTACAGTTCAATGAGTCCTGACAAATACCTACATCCACAGAACCACCATCACAATCAAGATTTAGAATACTTATTTGCACCACCCCAAATAGTTCCCTCATGACCTTTTGCAGCAACATTTTCCTACTGTCAACTCCAGGCAACCTCTGGCCTCATCAGCTTTCATTTCCTGTCACTGTAGAGTAGTTTTGTCCATTCTAGAATTTCATATAAATAGAACTACCAAACACACACATAAACACCACCCCCATGTGTGTGTACGTTTACATCTAGCTTCTTTCTCCCAACATAATATAAGTAGTTTGTTCCTTTCTGTTGCTGAATGATATGACATTGTATTAATGTACCACATGTTGATAAACATTTGTATTACTTCTAATTTTGGGCTATTACCAATAAAGCTGCTATAAACATTTGTGTGTGTGCAAGAATTTCTGTAGATACATAGTTTCATCTATTTTGGGTAATATCTAATAGTGGAATTGCTACACAATATGGTAAGTGTATGTTTACCTTTGTAAGAAACTGCCAAATTATCTTCTGAAGTTGTTGTACCCACAAGCAATGTGCAAGAGTTCCAATTGCTCCATGTCCTTTTCAATACTTGATGTTGTTAGTCTTTATAATTATAGCCATTTTCACAGGTAGGTTATCTCCTGGTAGTGTTAGTTCGCATTTCCCTGCTGAATAATGATGATGAGCATCTTTTCATGTGCTTATTGACCATCTTGTATCCTTTTTGTGAGGTGGTTGTTCACACCTTTTGTCCATTTTTATTGATGTGTTTGTCTTTTTACTTTTAAACAATGGAAAGCCTACAGAATCCATTAAGGGGTCTTGCAGTCTAAAAATATGCCAGAAAATTTTAATTAGACATAAAATAAACAATTAATGATAACCAATTACCTCATTCTTTCCTTTTATCCTCCTTCCTCAGGAAGCTCCAGCTGTTCTAGCTTTCTATTCATTCTCAGAACAGGCCCAGCCCATCCCACCCCCCTCCCCGCATCTCCAAACTCCTACCTCATGTTGCTCTTGCAATTAACTT
>NW_007732129.1:122716-124929 GCF_000696425.1 Galeopterus variegatus
GAAGGTCTTAAGCACCTGGTAATGGAAGGTCCTAAGTATCTGGTATTGTTTACCAAAAAGGTTGGGGGTTATCTCTACTTCCACAGTGCTTGAAGGAATGTCTATTTTATTTGTCTTTTCAATGAGCTACCTCTTAGTTCTGTTGATCCTTCTGATTTTTGGTTGTGGTAGCTTCTGTTACTCTTGTTTTCTATTTTATTAATTTCTGCTTTGAACTTGGTATTTCTTCCTCAACTTTCTTTCATTTTACTACATGTTTAGCTTTTTGAGATGAACACTAAATTTATTTATTTTTAAATTGTCTTATGTTTTAATTAATAATGGTGAATTATACATTTCCACCCAAATATTGATTTATGAACACCAGTTAGGACATAAAGTGCCTTTTGCTTATTATTTTTAAATATTTAAAAAATTTCCATTGTGATTTGTTTAGTAATGTGTGTTATATAGCAGTTTAATATTTTATTTCCAAAATTATTATGTTTTGTTAAATATCTTTGGTTACAGATTTCTAAATTTATTTCTTTTGATTAAAGAACTATGGGCTGTTTAATGATATCATTTTGAATTTCTTAAAACTTTTTGGCCAAAATAATAATTAATTTTTATAAAGGTTCAAAATACATACTTAAAAAATATACATTCTCTAAAATATCTATTATCTAAAAAATATGAATCAAGTGGGTATTCTAATACTTTTTCTCTGCTTAATCTATCAATTTCTTAATTAGTGGGTTAAATAGCTCATCAGAACTGTAGATTTGGGGGCCGGCCTGTGGCTCACTCGGGAGAGTGCGGTGCTGAGAACACCAAGGCCCCGGGTTCAGATCCCATATAGGGATGGCTGGTTAGCTCACTGGCTGAGCGTGATGCTGACAACACCAAGTCAAGGGTTAAGATCCCCTTACTGGTCATCTTAAAAAAAAAAAAAAAAAAAGAACTGTAGATTTGGGATTTTCTCTTTGTAATTATGTCAGTCTTTGCTTTATGTATTGCAAAGTTCTGGTTCAGTACACACACACTGTAATTGTTATATTTTGGTTGATAGTTCTTTTATCATTATTTCATAATTTCTCTCTGTCACTTTTGATGCGTTCCATCCTCTGGTTTCATCGATGGTTCCAAGTTCTGATTCCACACTCTAAGTGGGGCTTGCAAGCTTGGCTTCTCTCTTTATGTGGATGCTGAGGCATTAGCCACCATGTCCTTGCTGGGTAATAATCACTGCATGGGCCTAATGGTTTCAAATCTGGCTAATTGCTATATGCTCCTTATCTGTTTCTGGCAACCAGACATCAAGACACTTTACTTTCTCATTTTGACTTTGGAAATTACCTATCTATATATTTATCTATCCATCCATATCAGGAAGATAGATGGATAAATAGGTGATAGAACGATATGTATACATGGCAGGAAGAGATGCATATATGTATTTGTAATAGGAAGGTACTGCAAAAAGTTCATGAAAAGATTAATATTATCTTTTAATTCTATTTTTCCACAAACTTTTGAAGTACCCACATATATACGGAAAGAGAAAGAGAATACACACAAGAAAGGGTATGTTTACATGCATTCCTTCTGTCATCTTGAACTTGGAGTCTGTCTAATCATTTCTTAAATAGAAAATTTTATTAATCAGCATTTCCATTTAATGTCTTAAGTTGCAAATACATCTCTTTCATTTGGGATTAATTTTCCTGAGCAATTTAGTGAAGATTCTCATTGCTCTTTTGTAAAAGTAGCCCAAAAAATCTCTATAAAAACTGCTAATGACTATTTTGTTTTTTCATTGGAATGCCTAGTTCCCCTCGAGCAATACTGACAATGAATTTCTATAGGACGCCTTGTTAAGTGCTTACTGCTTTTAGAAAGGGTACCTGGGCTGATGCCCAAGCTTACATTAAGAGAGGAATGATATTAATGTGCCCTTAGAAACATTTTTGGAGCCTAGCAAGAAGAAAAATCACTTTACTTTCACAATTTGCTTTATGTATATGGGAAGGCTCATTTCACAAAGACCAGGAGGCACAGAGATCGATGCAAAAGCAAGAGGTTTTTATTTCCGGCATGCTGGAGGTTGCCCCGTTTTCAGGACAGGAGCAGCCCCAAGCTCTTAACTCAAGCATCTTTTATACAGTTTGGTAGGCAGGCTTTGGTAACAGGCTGGGTTGTACGCCGTTTATTGGCCACTTTAAGCAATTTTT
>NW_007732129.1:125863-134332 GCF_000696425.1 Galeopterus variegatus
AAAAAAAAAAAAAAAAAAAAAAAAAAAACAGGACACAACTGTCCAGTGGGTAAAAAGACTCAAGAAAAAATAAGCACATAAATATCTTTAAATATAGAGCTCCATAGAGCAGTTCTGAAAGTCTGGCTAAATCCACATTTTCTTTGGCTGCAGGGAAAAATTACACAAGGAAGGTGCTTATGAAGGAGGAAGAGGAGGAGACAGAGGAGGGGGCAAGGGGAAGAGGCAAAGAGCAAGAACCGGAAAATAGAAAGGAGACTGGTGACTCCATATAAAATTTTTAAGTTGTGTTATAGAATCTCTTTTAGTTGCTCAACCTTCTATCTTAGAATGAATGTAATCATAACTTTGACAGAATGATCGCTTTGTAATTTGTAGGTAAAGATAGAGATGTCGTACTTCACCTATTCTAAATTGGTTTGAAAGCAAAGAACAGATCTTGGGGTGAATGGAAAATGTGAAAACCATTGTATGTTCAGTATAGCTTTGCCACTGGGCTTTTACTTTGCTGTATTTTTCTTTAATAGAGAAGCTTGTGGTGAGCACTCTGGAAAAAAAAAAAAAATATATATATATATATATATATACACACATATGCTGAATGCAAGTGAGAGTGCCTTTGAGTTCAAAACAAAGAAATAATCCTGACATTGTGATGTCTACTCATTTTATGCTTTTATAATTATTTTCAAGTAAGCATTTGAGACACTTTGCAATCTCAACATATTATTAAATAGTCAGATTGAAGCAACATCTTTTAAAATAGCTTCACATTTCTAACAATTTGGGCTTTGGCTTTGGACATTGCAGTAACCCTGTGCTTGTCTTCCAATACACTGTCTATAGTGACAGCTTAAAACTATAAAGCTTGCCATTTTACTTCCCAACTTAAATTCTCTGCTGGTTTCCCAAGGCCAAATGTCTTAACATAACCTTAACAGAGTGTCCTAGTTTGTTTTCTGCTGCTACAACAGAATACCTGACAGTGGGTAATTTATAATGAACAGAAATTTATTTAGCTCACAGTTCTGGAGGCTGGGAAGTCCAAGAGCATGTTGCCAGCATCAGGCAAAGTCCCTGTGCTGCATCACCCCATAATAGAAGGCAGAAGAGCAAGAGAGCTTGTGCAAGAGAGGCACCAGGTGCTGGACTCAATTCATGACAACACACTTTCATGATAACTAACCCGCTCCTGCAATAACTACATTAACCCATTCATGAGGGCTCCACACTCATGACTCAATCACCTCCCAACACCATTGTATTGGAGACTAAGTTTCCAGCATGTGAACTTTGGGGACATGTTCAAACCAAAGCATTCTGCCATTGGCTCCCAAAATTCATATCTTTCTCACAATGCAAAATACATTTGTTGCATTCCAATGGTACCAAAAGTCTAACTCATTCCAGCATTGACTCAAAAGTCCAAAGTGTCATCTAAATCAGATACTGGCAAATTCATTCCAGCTGTGAGCTTGTGAAATTAAACAAGTTATCTACTTTCAAAATACAGTTGTGGGATAGGGATAGGACAGACATAAGACAGACATTCCCATTCGAAAAGGGAGAAAGGTGGGCAAGAGGAAAGGAGAACAGGCCCCAGGTAAGTTTAAAACCCAACAGGGAAAATAACATGAAGTCTTAAAACTAGAAAACTAGAAAATTAACTCCTTTGACTCCATGTTTGGCATCCTAAACACACTGATGTGGGGGGGTTGAGCCACAAATGCCTCAGGCAGCCCTGCCCCTATGGCTTTGCTGGGCCCAGGCCACATTTCGGCTCTCTCAGGTTGGTGTTACACCCTGGTAGCGCTACAGTTCTGGGGTCTTGGTGGCAGTCCCACTTGCACCACTCCATGAGGCATCACTCTATTGGGGACTCTCTGCAATGACCTTGCTCCCATGGCTCCACTAGGCATTGCCCTAGTGAGGGCTCTCTGGTGGCTCTGCCCCTGCACCAAGTCTCTGCCTAGACACCCAGGCTTTCTGCAACATCCTTTGGAATTTAGGTGGAGGGAGCTATGTCCCCACAGCTCTTACATTCTGTGTACCTGCAGACTTAACACCAGGTGGATCACTGCAAAATTTTCTCTTGCCCTTCTGCCTTCTATTATGGGGTGATGCAGCACAGGGACTTTGCCTGATGCTGGCAACATGCTCTTGGACTTCCCAGCCTCCAGAACTGTGAGCTAAATAAATTTCTATACATTATAAATTACCCACTGTCAGGGTACTTGCACCTTCCAGAAAAGCAGGTTGAGCTGCACCTGGGATTGTTTGAGCCACAGTGGAGGTGGCCAAGGACCACCATGTCAGGATGCAGAAAGGTGGCCCTGGAGAGCAGTAGGGCTTAAGCTTCCAACACATGAAATTTGGAGGGACACGTTCAAACCATAGCACAGAAAAGGTCCAGGAAAGGTCCTACAGGAAATGTCCAGGCACATTCTTCTCCCTAATTCACTATGCTCCAGCCACAGTGACCATCTTCCAGTTCTTTCAAATTTCCATGAAACCCTGGGGGCTCAGCACCTTTCCATTCCCCGCTTTTTGCTGATATGTCTCCACACCTTTCTAGCTAACTCCTAGTTCATGGGTAAGCCCAAAATTCACTCCCTTTTAGAAGAATTCTCTGGACACCCAGACTAGAGCAATTCTCTCTGTCACATGCTAAACTATGTCCCAATATTTTCTTTCATGTCACTTGCCACAGCTTGAAGATAGCTTAATAACCACTGTTATATATTACACTATAAGATCCACAAGCATAGGTACCATGTCAACATTACTCACCATTGTGTCCTCACAACTTAGCCTTGGACTTAGGATCTAGTAAGTGCTTAAGAAATATTTTTGACTAAATGACTAGATACACAGCATAGTAGTTATTTTTTTCTTTTTATATATCAATGAAATCACAAATAAATAGAAATACCATTGTTTTGTAATTTACACAGGTGATTTCAGATATTTCCAAGAGTTCCATCATATTTACAATGGACATAAGATTATTTTTTCTGAAAATAATGTTATCATATGCCCTTTCTGTGCTGTTTTCTATCACACTTAGAATTTTTGTTATATTAGAAATCACATAGGAGAAAATGTAATGGGTATCTTAATTTGAGTTCCTCCCACAAGTAAACCATGAAAAGGGGATTCAAGTGTAAATAGTTCAGATGGGAGATGACCCCAGGAAAAACCAACAACAGAGTGAGAAAGTGAAACAGGAAATAGAGAGAACTTTAACACCACAATAGCATAATAACTTAACACAATAACAAGAGTGTGTTATTAAGGAAGTTACCACTTTGGGCTTCAGAAGCTAATGTAGAATACACACTGCAGCCTTGTCCCAACTGTGGGGCAAGGGAGCTGTAGTATTTAAACACTACCTCCTATCGGTAATGGTTGAGAACACTTCTTGAGGGTTGTAGATTTACTAGTACCTCCAGCCTGCTACTGTGTACCAGCAGAGTGGCCTTGGACTGCTAGAGGAAACTCTCAGACAAAGAGATACACATACTGTCCTTGGAAGTCTACTGACGTGCACTTCAATACTAAGCATCTAGGAGATATGGCAGGCACAGGGTCTGCTACGATAGCCTTCACAGATATTTCTCAATACATTGCACTAAGATCCCAAAGACCAAAGTGCTCTGTAATCTTGTTTTGGTTTTGATATTTCCGAATAAAATGTTAAAATAGTCTATGGTATATGTTTAAATAATAAATAATATAAATAATAATAAAAAATAGGAGTGGACTGCTACAATTATAGCAATAGGCAGCACTGCTAAATCTATACAGAATCAGGTAGCCCTTAAAAATATGTTGGGAATTAGTGGAACATTTTAAGGGTGAATCATGGTTGATAAAAATGCTTTCTGACATATGTAAATACAATTTGAAAAATAATTTGGCAAACAGTGAACTTTTTTTTTTTTCTATTCTTTTTCACTTCACATGTTGGAATTGACCAAACTTGCTCTCCAAATAGAAGAAAATAAAAAACAAACAAGTACATTTGTACTAACTGAAGGAGATAAAATGATCTAAAGAGGAATGACATCAGAATAAAGATACTGGTCACCTTGTGTTGTTTTCACATGAATGTGATGGATATCTTACAAAACTTGGAATCATTGTATTGGAGTTACTCTTAGGCACTTTATGACACCATTAACTTTCCACACTAAGAATTAACTACCATAAGGGATTGATTTAATGCCTATCAATGAGGATTACATTCACTTCAGAAAGGTAAAATAATATGTCGAATTTATGTTGTAGTTTCCAATAAAATAAACTATTTTAAACATATTTATTACTCTCACAATATCTTTAAATAACAAAAACATCATCTGATGGAGGATTTGGAAACAAGACCATACAGTCAAAAAATTTTCTGATTGTTAAAAAGAATTTAAGAATATACAAACAGAAATTTTCTGTTTCTACAGTGCTTTCACATTCATTGTTTTAGCTCGTCCTCAAAACATCCTAACTTATTTATTTATTTATTTATTTATTTTTTAAAAAGATGACAGGTAAGGGGATCTCAACCCTTGACTTGGTGTTGTCAGCACCATGCTCACCCATTGAGCTAACCGGCCATCCGTATATGGGATCCGAACCCGTGGCCTTGGTGTTATCAGCACCGCACTCTCCCGAGTGAGCCACGGGCCGGCCCAAAACATCCTAATTTAAAGGTAGGAAACTTAGTCTGACATCAAACATCTACTTATAAACTTGTCTCCTCCTTAAAAAAAAAAAAAAAGAAAGAAAGCCATCAGATTGGACCTACCTCAATTTCCCACAAATAAATCCAATACTCTTGTCTTTTTCCACATTCATCTTCTCCTCCTTCAAAATAAAATAAAGAAACTCCGCTCTTGCTGTTAAAGTCTGCACCCTTCACTGGTACCCTGAACATCAGGTCCTCCCTGACTTCTTGGGAACCCAACACTTCCAATTACCCTTCTCTCCTGCCTCAACTGCAACAGCTTTTAAATATGTCCATGGCTTCTCCATATTTAAATCCAATCAAAACAACAACAACAAAAAACAGACAAATTTACCCCTTAAATTTTTCTCCATCTACCTCTTCACAGCCAGACTTTCTGAACAAGTTATTTATATTCACTGTCATTTCCTCCCCTCCCATTCACTTCTCAATCCCCACTGTCCCATCATTAAACAATGAAGCAAACCGCATTTTCATCCTCTGTTTACTTAATCTCCTTATATCTTTTGTACCTGTGGGCCATTCCTTTTTTCCCTTGTTTTCAATGTTTCTGTTCATTCCTGGTTTTCTTCTTATATTTCAGCTGGAACTACCTAATTTCTTTGTCAAGTTTATCCTCTATGACCCACACATTAAATACTTCAGGACCAGGTCTTTCCTTCTCCTCCATATGCTTTCTCTCAGCAATTTCGTTAATGCCAAAGGCTTCAATAAGTATCTCTATGTATTGACTTTCAAATTTATACCTTCAGTACCGTTGTCTTTTTGTCTTAGATCCACCTATTCTTTTTTCTTCTAGACATCTCCACTTACTAGATCCAAATCATTCTTTAACTCTAAATAAATAAATAACAAAAACACCTAAAGCTAAACTTACAATTTTGTCCTCTTTCAGGATTCACTCTCGGTAAATGGCACCAACATTCACCCAATTTCACAAGCCAGAAACCTAGGAGTCACTTTCCATCCATTCACCTCTTAGCCTCCTACCCAATCCTTTCTCAAATTCTATTAACTATACCTCCTAAATGTATTTAAAAAAAAAAAATCCATCAACTTCTCTCCATTTCCAATGCCATCACCCTAATCACTGTTACAATCTGTCTTCCTCCCTGACAACTGATAACCTCTCTGATGTCTCTATTCTGAAAACCTGGCAACTGACAATCCCTTTATTCTGACACAAAAACAAAACATATCTTCTCAGAATATGATCGTGCACCTCTTCTGCTTAAAACCCTTTAATGTTTCTCTGCTTGTATTAGGAGAAAATCTGAAACCCTTGATGTGAGCTGTAAAGCCCTGCAAACTCGTCTTCCTGCCCTGCTAATAATCCGGTTTCATTTACCCCTTCACGCTGAGTGCCAACCACTCAAGGTTTTCAGTTTCTTGAATACTCTACGTCCAGGTCCTGGGCACTAGTATTTACCTCCTTTTAGAACACTGCTCCTCACCTAGGTTCTCCTGGTCATTCTTCAAACCTCAGTTCAAATGGTTCGTCCCTCAGAAAACACTTACCTGCCCATCTGGTCTACTCCTGCCTTCTTAGAACATGTTCACCTTTTCGTTATGGCACTTAGCAGAGTTACTGATCAGATGCTTATTTTTATAATTATTTCACTAACATTTGTGTTCCCCCATTACACTATGAGTTCAATAAAAGCAGAAAACGTGACAAATTCTGTTCACCACAGTCGGTGCAGTGTAACTTAATTTCTGTAGTTACTCACTATTTGTTAAATATATGAATAGTCATACCTGGGTCTTGACTGCAGTATAAAACCACTATATCATCTATGAGAACTTCTCCATTGCAGAAAAACCCATCATGTTTAACAGATTCATCTGCATTTCTGTAAACTACATACAATGTATTAACAGCCATATGTAGCAATAAAAATAGGGACTCCACTCCTTTTGAAAGCAGAATTTTGAAACCTCAGCTCTTTATGAAATTCTGCCATACCAAAAAAAAAAAATGTACTTTAGTACATATATCTTACTATCGACCGCTTTCTTTCTCTTGCAAAGAATTTTGAAACCTCAGCTCTTTATGAAATTCTGCCATACCAAAAAAAAAAAAAATGTACTTTAGTACATATATCTTACTATCGACCGCTTTCTTTCTCTTGCAAAATAAATATAACAATGAAAAATATCTATTTTATGAAAACAAAATAGAAGATAGTACCTGGGGAACTTGTAACTAAGAGTACATGTTTAAGTAATTCTGACAATAGTGATTCTTTAATTGTGGAGACATTTATTATGTCAGTGTGAAGACTTTTAATGAGCCTAGGTTTTGTAGACAATACATTGGAAAGAATAGAAAATCTGGCAGCCATCTGCTTTTTAAACTATAAACCTTTTTAGATACATCAATGGCTACTCTGAGAAAACAACCTTAGATTTGAGAAAGCTTTATTTTGTGGGAAGAAATATCACCGTTCTCTCTCTCATCACAGGGGTAGCGTACAGTGTAGGTGTATAATCTGACATCTTACACTTCACCAAATAACTTTATTTGTTAAATGCCACTGCAATGACACAATCCAGCTGAGGCTTTTGCCATGCATAAAACAGTAATCTTGAGGCTCACTTTACTTGATTGCTGACTACTTTGGAGACTTCCTACAGCAGCTCAAATCTCAGTTATTCTTTATCCTGTGCCATTGAATGCCAAAATGTAAGTCAAACTCATATACATTATTCTGTCTCACCTATGGCTGCTTTGCAAGCACAGCATGGAGTCTGTACAGCACAGTTTACAAGTACAAATACAGATGAAATCAGTATTGTTTATTTTTTGGAGGGTACTAAGAACAGTGAACAAGTGAATTACTACTGAGTATTTTTCTGTGCTAAAATGTGTGCAAATATTACTGTTGTCCTTCTTATTATTTTATTTCATACCAAATAGACATGAAATGAAGGTCATTTAAAAAATATTTTTGTACAAAAATGCACAGGTTTTATGACATTAAATCAATAGTTTCTAGGAAGCTTAACCTGACATGTGTTTCCCAAATGTTTTTAAAATGTTTTGGTTTTTTTGGAATTTTCTACCTGGAAATAGTCCATAATCTAAATATGAATCTATTCCAAGTTGTAGGATGCTGTTTAATTCTTATTAAGGTTTTATTATAATATTAGATATTCACAGAACTTGGCCAGGAATAGTAATATGTTGACATATATCTTCACAAGTGTTGGTTGTTGCTAAACTTGAAAATAAAAATAAACTGACATATTAATAAAATATGTGGCCTAAAGAGTTTGCAAAACTGTGATATTATCATTTATACAAAGAATAATTCACAGAGATATAAACACTGTGCTGTTTGCTTTACTTAGTAATATAACAGACTAGAAAAATATTAATATTTATAATGAGGCTAGAAATTGACATTTTTAGCATGCGAAATTTCCACAAAGGTTTTTATTACTCCTACTGAGATAAAACGATTAACTTTTACAAACATAATCACTTAAGCCAAACATGCTTGCTCTATTCTACAATGTTAGTTTTGCTGACTATACTTTTTAATCATTATGACTATTTTGATTGCACATTATCAGTAAGATGGAGAATCTGCTAAAATTGATAATTGATTTTTCCAAGATTGTAGAGATTTTTCCAAGACTTATGAGTCCTATTAATCTCAGTGTCAGCAATCCATAAAATCCCAGTTTTTATTTATTTTATTTATTTATTTATTTATTTA
>NW_007732129.1:134434-139092 GCF_000696425.1 Galeopterus variegatus
CTATACTTTTTAATCATTATGACTATTTTGATTGCACATTATCAGTAAGATGGAGAATCTGCTAAAATTGATAATTGATTTTTCCAAGATTGTAGAGATTTTTCCAAGACTTATGAGTCCTATTAATCTCAGTGTCAGCAATCCATAAAATCCCAGTTTTTAATCTATGTAAATGTTTACATTTATATCCTAAACATTTTCCATGCTGCTACATGGCCTTAATAATTAGAAATTTAATTGCCCTGAATAATGTTATTCAGCACTGAGGTATCATAATTTGACTATACCATTGCCCAACTGCCAGTTATATACTTTGTTTCAGTTCACAGATTTTAATTGTACAAGTCAATAAGTTTTGACAAATGCACACTTCCATGTAACCACCAATACAGAGAGAGAAAATTTTCATAACCTTAGAAAGTTCTTTTGAGACCCTTTGCAATTAATCTCACTCTCCTCCCCACTCCCTACCCCAAGGCAACCACTTACCAACTTTTTATTGCCATGTATTAGTTTGGCCTGTTCTAGAATGAAATATAAATGAATAATACAGTATGCATTCTTATGTCTGGCTTCTTTGGCTCAACATAATATTTTCTGAGATTTATTCATGTTGTCATCTGTATCAGTAGTTTGTTTCTCTTTATTGCTCGGTAGCATTCCATTATCTAAATTTGCTTATCCATTTGTATGTTGAAGGACATTTGGGTTATTTCCAGTTTGGGGATTCTGAAGATTAACAAAGCTACTATCTACATTCTTCCACAAGTCTTTTGTGAACAAATGTTTTCATTTCTCTTGGGGAAATACTTGAGTGGAATTGCTAGGTTCTAAACCAGCTGTGTGTTTAATGTTACAACAAACTGCTAAACCATTTTCCAAAGTACTTGTACCATTTTACATTCCAGCCAGCAATGTATGAGAGTGCCAGTCATTCCACAGTCTTGCCATCATGTGTCACTCTTTGTAGTCATTGTAGTAGGACTACAGGACAGTGAAACCATGCAACTTCATGTCTTGGAGACCACAGGATTTCTGAGATCAGGAGACAATGAAAATAAGAGACTTTTAAAATGTGAGATTGCAAAGTAATGTGATCTCTTTCACTTTTCAGGCCTACCCCAAGACTTGATTACTCTATAGAATACTAGTAAGAGAATCATTTTGGAAGAGCATTTCCTTTGCATGTGAGGCTTTCTCAGATTGATTAATTGATTGATTCATTCATTCATTCATTTATTTTTAAAGATGACCGGTAAGGGGATCTTAACCCTTGACTTGGTGTTGTCAGCACCACGCTCACCCAGTGAGCTAACCAGCCATCCTTATATGGGATCCGAACCCATTGCCTTGGTGTTATCAGCACCACACTCTCCCGAGTGAGCCACGGGCCAGCCCCTTTCTCAGATTTAAAAACCTCACACCGGCTGCTCCAACTACGTTGACCTAACTTCAGCAACACCACCAAGTAAAAGTGTTCTCTATCTATTGTTCCCATATGAAAAGTTTGTCCCTCTTGAGTGGCTTGGTTCTTTTAGATCTTTCTGAACCTGTAAAACAAGATTTTCACAAAATGATGGTTTTAAACAAAAATATGAATGTTTGGTTTATCAGGTAACTTATTGTTTTAGTGGGAGTGAAGAAAAGTCTTTCATTTTATATCCTTTTACATACTAACCATAAGCAGAACTCTTACAAAACACTTTTTGCTACTTTGAAGTGTTTCCTAAAGATATATTCCCAGAAGACCATTACTAAATCAAGAATAATAAATGTTTTTGCTATGACTGAGGAAAAGAATGACAATGTGATTATGGTATTTGACAAGAGAAATACTATGTTTCCTTTTCCAGAGTTTGTTACTATACATTTTTGAGACAAAATCATTGAATTTTATTGCATTCATTTTGTTAAAATATTTGTGTATTGATCTCAAAATTATTTGCATTAAATACTCTCCCTTCATCCACTGACCACTTATTGACATTTATTTGTTTCAAGAGCAGTCTTAGTAAGGGAATAAACTTTACCTCACTTTTTACAGACAAAATGCAATAAAGAAGAGTAACTGCTAGTGGGTTTGGGGTTTCTTTTCCTTTCCTAAAATGTTCTAAAATTGATTGTGGTGATGGTTGCATGACTCTGTGAATAGAATAAAAATCATTGAATTGAACATTTTGCATGGGTGAGTCATATGGTATGTTAATGTTATCACAATGAAAATGCTATTTAAAAAATAAAATAAAGGAAGGAAAAATGAATGTCAACAAAAGCTTCTATAATATGTTTCCAACAACAAATTCTCAACCCATCTGAAAACCAAACTCAATTTCATAGGGCAACTTCCAACCAAGCACACTGAAAAAAAAAGTTATCTGATCTACAGGAACATTATGTATCATAATAAATGTTACAAGAATGTACTGAATTTTTATTTGGTATCAGGCACTGAGCTAAATATTTTGAATGATTCTCTAATTTAATCTCACATCAACTCTAGGAAGTTACTGTTATTTATTACATTTTGCAGATGAGAAAATTGAGCTTTAGATCAAAATAAGTAACTATTAGAGCCAGGGCTCCAATACCAGGTTTGTCTGATATAGTTGTTTTTAATCTACTACTTCCCAATATTACAGCGTTAACATCCAAGAAGGCACCATTGCTGTTGATTGTGGCCAAAAAATCTATACATGCAGATACACTCAGTCACACAAGGTATAACAAATTTTGGGGGGTACCAAATGAGTAATATGTATACAGCAGATCAGCCTGCTCTGGTGAAAGCCTGGATCGAGAAATCCTAAAAGACTAAATTAATAAATTCTAAATTCTTTGGAAGTTAACTGGAAACAGGGATTGCAATACATTCTCTAGGCAGAGCTGGCTGTAAGTTTACAGCCATGCTTATGTTCAATGTCAGTTTAAAACTCATTGATCCTATGTCCAAACACACTAACAATACTCCAGATTCTATGATACTTTGTAGTCAATGAAGAGACCTTGTAACAGCTAAGACAATCAACGTCAAGCCTCTTGGGAATTATAGAATATTAGTTTTGCAAGAGATCTTTGAAATTTCATTTCATAGCTGAGAGAAAATTTCCCAGAGAAAGTAAGACAATTTCTCAAGGTAATTTCTTTCTCTTTAGAAAGAAAATCAGGAAACTATCTCAGGTATCTTGAGCCAGGGTACAGGAATTTATAACACATTATATTGATTATTACTGATAAATTAGACCTTGATAATGCCCAACTCTGGCCCGGTGCTCATACACAATGCTGCCTCTTTGGTTTCTGGTACAGCCTGCTTGCTCTCTGATTGCCAACTGTGGGAATAAACTTGGCATTACCAGACTCTGCTCTTGCCAAGTCCAATTTCATCAGGGAGTAATAAAGAACAACAATACACATTTTTACTTTAATGTTCAAAGAACACTTCTGGATCGTTAAATTTTGGACAGCATTTCATCTGTGGGTTGCAAATTATTCTAATTACAAGAAGTTTACCTCACACACAAAAAAACACCTGCTTTTTTAGGGCAACATCCACTAAACAATAATGAATTAAAAATTTTTTTTGCTTGCATTTGATAGTAGTTAGGAAAGGATGAAAAAGAACGAGCAATTGTGTTTTTCACTAGGGAAAGCTGTGGATGGTTAAGGAACTTTATGGAAGTAACACTAGATTTTTATACTGTGTGCCTTAGTACTCTGTGCACTCAATAAATAAATTTTAAAAACACAGATAAATAATAACATATAAACCTTGGTAAAACAACTTTTCACATTTTCCAAAAATGAACTATTACTTTTAGAAATACAATTAACCATCAAGAACTGAGATTTGCATCACACTTAAGTTTTTCAGATAACTAAGGCTTACAGCCTCAAAATGCAGCACCATTTATTTCATTATTTATTCTATAAATATCAATTCTATGTAAACCGACTGTGCTTGCCAGGCACTGGGCTAACCTATGCTACAACAGAGAACTAGGTACCCATCTTTGGGAGTTTTTATAATGTTAGATGAGACCATTATTACTAAAGGCATCTCATTTTTGCCTTTTAAACTGAGAGTAAACAATGTACATTCATATTGTCTTGATGACTTTTGATAAATATATACTATCGAAGGAAAATTTTAGTGAACTATGCTCTAAACTTGTACTATAATTAAAATATAGTTTGTTAACTATATTTTAGATCTTATGTCTCTTCATAGAAGTCTGCCAACATCTATGGCACTGAGGTGTACAAATATTACTTCTAATATTTTAATTTTTTTTCTTTTTGTGTTTACTCTTCTGTGAGAGGTGAAACCAGATAAATAAACTTGTTAGAAATTGTATGTGGAATTGTAGAGGATTCATAAAGCAAATGTACCTCATAGGGCCTGGTTTTCCAAGGACTTGCAGTTTCAAATACTGACCTTGCAAAGGACAGGAAATTTCCCCCAGGGCATTGAGTCTCTGTTGCAAGATAAGAATCCTAACACAGCAAGGCTGCTGGTTCTAAGACAGACAAGTTACTAATTGGTATGTAAAGTTACTAAAAAGCTGCTAGAGGGAAAAGGAATGTTGCTAAATCAAGCCTTTGTTAGTGGATCACTTAATTGCCTAACAGAATGTCATCTGACTTGTTTTTACTGAATG
>NW_007732129.1:140092-140387 GCF_000696425.1 Galeopterus variegatus
CCCTATAAATGTACATGCAGTCCTTGAATAAAGCGGAACTTCTCTGGTGAACTGTTAGCCTGGGTCTTGTGTGGTTCCTTTGTCCGTGTGCCCCTTCATTTGGTGCCAAAACCCAGGAGGAGTTCACCCTGCACCAGGGGACTCCTTCCTCAGACTTCCTTGGACCCCTCCGTGACCCCCCTGGGACTGACGGTCCGCCCTCGTCCATTTTCTCCGACACTGGCTTCCTTCATCCACCACTGGCTCATCCATTAGGTAAGCCCCTTTTTTCCTTTTGTCAGGCTTGTAGATTATT
>NW_007732130.1:0-25745 GCF_000696425.1 Galeopterus variegatus
GAAATGCAATTAATACTCTGGTATCATAGCGCACAGCTCTCAGGATCGCGCTGTCTCCTGGGACGGCCGCTCCAGACCCATTGCCATCTTAATCCCCCGGTAATATAAAATTTTGATTTGATGGAATTGCAGAGCACATACCTTGAAAACTATTACTTCACCTCATTGTTATTATTTGCATTTATATATGATTTAAATATGATTTATATATGGTTTAAATATTTGTAAGAAAAGTCTTTTTCCTATTCTACCTCATGACCAATAGAAGTTTGAACTCTAACATTAAGTTATATATGTATTGAATAAATATTTACTGAGAACTTCCTAATTATGCTAAATATTTAGTGTATAAAGACAAATTATTCAGGATACCTACCCTTCTGGATCATGAAATTTACTGAAAAAACATTATAATTCTATTACAATCAATAAGGGCCATGGTAGAGGTGTGTTTTAATACCTAATATTTATTGAATGCTTACTGTGTGCCTAGGAACTACATATACAATTAATTCTTACAATTACTTTATGAGTTACGTACAGTTATTATCTCCATTAATACAAATGTGAAAGTGAGGCTTAGAGAGTTTCAAAGCATAGTGAATTCAGGGAATGTCAGATAATTACTGCAACTGACATCTAGGTTACAAAAAAGGTATCGGTATTAGTCCATTTCTGTTGCTTATAACCAAATACTTGAAACTGGGTAATTTATAAGAAAAACAAAATTTGTTGCTTACAGTTTCTGAGCCTGGGAAGTCCAAAGTCCATCTGGTGGTGGCAACAGCAACACAGGGGTCTTACATTGCTAGATGGTGGAAGCAGAGAGAGCAGAGAGAGAATAACCTCCTCATTCACTCTCTTTTAAAAGCCCTGAGAACCACACCCCTGACCACCATTATTAATCCATTCAACTACTGCAAGGTCCTACAATCCAATGACCTCTTCAAGGCTCCACCTTTCAATTACCATAATAGGTTTTCCCACCCTCTTCACAATACAGTGAGTGCTAAATTTCTAATATATAAAATTTGGGGGACACAATTCAAGCTTCAGAGAGTTTCAGCGGGACATAATTCAACCACTACAGTATCCTTTACTGTGAAATAGAATTGAATTATGAGATATTTTTTCCATAGGCTGGTTGAAATATCACCTAATAATACTACTTTGTTTTAATCTCTATTTTAACCATCACGCTTGCGGCCCGCTCTTCTTACTCCCCTGATACAATGTTCTGTCCATTTGTCAGGGCCTGGGGATGGCAGTACAGAGGTAGGGAGGAAGTGTGGGGATGGGGAGTAAGAAAAGCTCTTAGAAAGAAGGGGCCAAAGCTCCTCTAACAATAATACACGAATGGAAGAAGAGAAAAGCCTAGAGTAGGATCCTCCCATAAAGAAAGAGTATTAGTCTGTTTTCTGTCACTTATAGCAGAATACCTGAATTTGGGCAATTTATAAAGAAACAAAATTTATTTCTTAGAGTGTTGGAAGCTAGGGAGTCCAAGGACCAGGGAACACATCTGGAAAAGGCCTTCTTAGTGGTGACTCTCTCCAGCAATGCAGGGTATCACATGACGAGCATGACATGAGCAAGAGAGCTAACTTGCTCACTTGCTTTCCTTCTAAAGCCATCAGAACCACTCTCTTATAACCTGTTGAACCACCTGGATTAACCCATTCATTATGGCAGGGCCCTTATGATCCAGTCACCTTTTAAAGGCCCCATATTTCAAACACCATAATTGGATTTCCCATCTTTTTCACACTGTTACAGTGGGGATCAAGTTTCCAACACATGAACTTTCAGGAGACATTCAATCCATAGCATCCAAAGAGAGAAGATTTCAAAAAACATTAACTACAAGAGAGGAAAATGAAGCCACAAGGATGCCAAACCTCTTGTGCTGTATTGAAAGTTTTAGCCCTTCACACTGGAGTCCAGCAATGCTCTTGGCCTGATCTACATTATCTTTCTTTACCTTGGCGGTATTAATGAAAGAGGAAGACTAGAGGGTGGTACAAATAATAATTACCCTATGGAAACATATAGAATGGGCATTAATCAGGTTTTAAGAGGGTGATAGAATTTATCTAAGTCATTTTTGAACTTTTTCTATATTTTTTACTCAGTACTATACTTTAAAGTAGTAAATTCGTAATTTGGATTGAATAATAACTTAAATTCAGTTTTTCTTTTTTTTCTTTTTTTTTTTTTTGTGACCAGCAAGGGGATCGCAACCCTTGGCTTAGTGTTGCCTGCACCGCACTCAGCCAGTGAGTGCACTGGCCATCCCTATATAGGATCTGAACCCGCGGCGGGAGCGCCACTGCGCTCCCAGCGCCGCACTCTCCCAAGTGCGCCACAGAGTCGGCCCTAAATTCAGTTTTTCTAACCAGTAGTTACATTATAGTCAACTCAGTTCTGAGAAAATTGTTTCATTTCTTTGTTTTGTTTTCAAATATAGTTCTCATAATGGTCCTTTTAATGAAGAAATAATCAAATAATCATCTCAAAGCCACTAAATTGTACAAACCAGAAACACTACTGAATTAGTCAGGACTCTACATTTGCAAGTAGTAGAAGAGACACAACTCAGATTAATTTGAATAAGAAAGGATATTGCATTAATTTACAATGAAGAAGGGACCTCAAGTGATGTCACTAGCAATTAATCTATCCTGCTTTCTCTCTCAGCAGTGCTTTTCTCAACTTTGACTTTATTCTCAGGTGGGTTCTCCGTGTAATGGCAAAGATGGCAATGAAAACTTCACGCGATCTTCAACACAAACTGGTTTAAATGATAAATGCATTGTCTCACACAACAGGAAAAAGTCCATATGTAGAGAAGCTTTGGATGTGGTTTGATCAAACACTCTGGGAGTCTCTTGGCTGTTCCTTGTGTCAGCTTTAGCTACAGTGGTTCTAGTTCTCACAGATGCATATCACATCAGTTAGAGCAAGAGAACAAATTTTTAACCTCAATTATTGGCAGAAATCCTGTATTTCATTCTGTGGGGAACAACTTAGGTCATTGCCATCCTGGACCCAATATCTAGGGCAAGGGGGATAAGAACTCTATTGATTGGATTATACTAAACAGGGCCCACCTCTGGAGTTGAGGGCTGTATTAGTTCTACTCAAGCCGAAGGGCCACTATATAAAGGGTGACAGGAGAGATGGATACTGGAAAAGAATCCCAGAAGAGTAGAATGCATATTTCATATAGTTTTAGCAAAAGTTCGGGGGAGGGGGGGGGGTGAGGAAGGGGGTTCCTATTGGGAGAGTTCCATTGACTTATTCAAGTCTTAAGCTCATCTTGGTCCAATTGAACAGAAAGTGGAGGATGAGTGGTTCTCTATAGGCAGAGAGCAGTTTGGGGAATAAGCCAAACAGTTGTGTACTGTAGTATACTTTTATACCACATCTCCAATGCCCTCTTTTATATCCTCGATGGAAATTAGTCTTGTCTACTGGCATGAACACCCAGGCCAGAAACATTACATTTTAGAATTCTTCAACAATAATAGCTAAATTTTTATTTAGAATACGAAATAATATTTTCCAGTGGGAGAGAATATTTAAGATTTATAGCAACAGTATTCCTTACGCAGAAAGAAACAGTATCTATTTTTCTGGACACAAAATGTGCAAGAGAAAAAATCATGTTTTAGGATAAATTGATAGAAAAGGACAGTTTCTCCCAATCCCTTCATAAAATGTAAGATTTATCATGGTTTTCAAAAGACAGAAATGCACTGGTTACTGATACATGGACTTAAATCTAATGGGAAAGGACACACTAGATAGTCTCTGGGATTAGGAAGAATACTTAGGCAATTTTTTTTTTAAATTAGAAAAAACAGTAGCAAGTAATTTGCTCCTGAATACACTTTAAAAATATATTATTGCCTTTCTCACATCTTTATCAAGTATTTTAAAGTTAAAATTAAAATTTTGTAACAGTTTCAGATTTTATTATAGACCTCCAGGGAAGGATTAAAGCTATGAGATGTAATTTAAGAATATTGGTAAATAAAATACTTCCAAGGTAACTTGCCTTTGATTTATCTTTTCTATTAAAGATTAATAGTTTGACAAGAAAAACTTAAGCTTGTAGAGTTACTCTGTATACTTACATACAATGAGCCTCTAGTGTGCTGTCATAAGGCAGTATGCAGATGGAGGCCGAGAGAGGTGGTATCAGTTCTACCCAAGCCAAAGGCTGCTATATAATGGGTAACAGGTGAGATAGATACTGGAAAAGAATCCCAGAAGGGTATATTGCATATTTCATACAGTTCTAGCAAAAGTCCTCCCCTGATTTGGTTCCCCAAAGTGGGTATGTCTGGTGGAGGGGAGTTTCTACAGGAGACAATACACTAACCCAGCATTTTCTGGCTCACCCTCATTTCTCACTGTGCCTCCGCTTCTTTTTTTTTTTTCTTTTTTTTCCCACCTCCAGGTATGATTTTTATTTGAGCAGAGAACTGAGGGATGAAAAGTTTTGCCAGCACACATTTGGTGTTATGAATATATATAGTGGTTTAAGGAAGTGGCTGGCTGATACTCTCTCTAGTTGAGGTAAATCAAATGTAGAGACAATATTAGATTAGATAAACTGTTCTGTTCTTTCTGCTGTCTGGGAAGACATCTTGTAGGACATCCCACATGTGAAAAAAAAAAATAGAATTCAGCTGTCATTTTTGAAAATAGCAAATAACAAGGAATTTTTTTTATTTCCTGTTTAATTTCTTCTTGGACCCATAGGTTGTTCAGGAGCATGTTGTTTAATTTCCATGTATTTGTGTAGTTTCCAGAGTTTCACTTGTTACTGATTTCTAGTTTTAATCCATTGTGTTCTGAAAAGATGTTTGAAATGATTTCAATTTTTTAAAATTTGTTGAGACTTGATCTGTGATTTAACATGTAGCCTATCCTGGAGGATGTTCCATGTGCTGGTGAGAAGAATGTATATTCTGTAGTTGCTGGATGAAAGGTTCTGTAGATATTTGCCAGTTCCAATTGGCCTAAAGTGTAGTTTAAATCCTGTGCTTCTTTGTTGATTGATTTCTTGCCTAGATGATGATCTGTCCAGTGCTGAGAAAGGGATGTTCAGGTCTACTATTATCCTATTGGGGTCTATCTCTTTCTTTAGGCCTAATAATGTTTGCTTCATATATCTGCATTCTCTGGTGTTGGGTGCATATATATTTATGATTTTTATGTCTTCTTGATGGATAGATCCCTTTATCATTATACAGTGGCCTTCTTTGTCTTTTATGGTTTTTGGTTTAATGTCTATTTTATCCGATATAAGAATAGTTACTCCCATTCATTTTTGGTTTTCCAACATATTGACACCAGTCCCAATATTCTTTCTAAAACCAATTTTTAAAATTATATCAAAATGTATTTGTTATATGCTATTTTCTTTTTTCTTTCTTTTTGGTTTATTTATTTTTTTTCAGCCCCCACATATGAGTTGAGGACATGTGGCTTTCAACATGATGACTTCCATTCCTTTGGGTATACACCCAGCAGTGGAATTGCTGGATCGTATGGCAGTTTTAGTTGTAGTTGTTTGAGGAAACTCCACACTGTCTTCCATAATGGCTGCACTAATTTACAGTCCCACGAACAGAATAGGAGGATGCCCCCTTATCTCCATCCTCACCAGCACTTGTTATTCTCAGTCATTTTGATAATGGCCAGTCTAACTGGTATGAGATGATATCTCAGTGTGGTTTTGGTTTGTATTTCCCTGATGCTTAGTGATGTTGAGCATTTTTTCATGTGTCTGTTGGCCATTTGTATACCTTCCTTTGAGAAATGCCTATTCAGCTTCTTTGCTCATTTTTTAATTAGGTTACTTGTTTTTTTACTGTTAAGTTGTTTGAGTTCTTTGTATATTCCAGATATTAATCCCATGTCAATACATAGTTTGCAAATATTTTCTCCCATTCTCTAGATTATCTTTTTGCTCTGTTAACTGTTTCTTTTGCAGTGCAGAAGCTTTTTAATTTGCTATAATCCCATTTGTTTATTTTTTCTTTTGTTGCTTATGCTTTTGGGGTCTTATTCATAACGACTGGCAACAGGATCGCAACCCTTGGTGTCGCGCCCGCATCACGCTCAACCAGTGAGCAGACCGGTCTCTATATGGGATCCGAACCCTCAGCGGGAGCGCCGCCGCACTCCCAAGCACCGCACTCTACCGAGTGCGCCACCAGGCCGGCCCTTGACTTGCATATGTTGAACCATGCTTACATCCCTGGGACAAATCCCACTTAATCATAGTGTATACATTTTTTAAAATGTGTTGCTGTATTCTGATTGCTAATATTTCACTGAGGATTTTTGCATCTATGTTCATCAAAGATAATGGTCTGTAGTTTTCTTTTTTTGTTGTATCTTTGTCTGGTTTTGGTATCAAGGTAATGCTGTCTCATAGAATGAGTTTGGGAGGATGGCCTCCATTTCAATTCTATGGAATAGTTTGAAAAGAATTGGTATTAATTCCTCTTTAAAGGTTTGATAGAATTCAGTAGTAAAGCCACCTGGTCCTGGGATTTTCTTTTTTGGTAGACTGCTGATTACTGCTTCAATCTTGTTGTTTGCTATTGGTCTGCTCAGGTTTTCTCTTTCTTCTTGGTTCAAACTTGGTAGTTTGTATATCTCCAAAAAGTCTATCCATTTCCTGCAGGTTTTCAACTTTGTTGGTGTATAGTTGTTTATAATAGTCTCTAATGACTGTTCTGTTATGATCTTAATTATTTGTTTCTGTCTGCTAATTTTGGGATCAGGTTGTTCTTGTTTTTCTAGTTCTTTGAGGTGTAACCTTAGGTTGTTTATTTGAAATCTTTCTTGTTTTTGATGTAAGAATTTATTGCAATAAACTTCCCTCTTAGCACTGCTTTTGCAGTATCCCACAGGTTTTGGTATCATGTGTTTTCATTTTCATTAGTATCAAAAATTTTTTTGATTTCCTACATAATTTCTTAAGCAGCAGGCTAGAGCAAGCAGAAAAAAAGAATTTCTTATCATGAAGATAGTCTTTTCAAAATAACCATGGCAGACAAAAAAGAAAAGGAAAAAAATAATTTAAAAAATGAAGAAAATCTAAGAGAGCTAGCAGACAACCTTAAGCTCACAAATATTCAAATCACAGGTGTTCCAGAAGGGGAAAGGAAAAGACAATGAAAACCTAGTAAACAAAATAAAGGAACTGAAAAGTCCTTTAGAATACAGAGTACTTCTACTAGGGAATACATTTGTGTGGGTAGTCTGTTGCTTGCTATACTAATGTTCTACTACAGAGACCCAACTACTCCCTCACTCAGCTACTGCTATTTCTGGTGAGAGTTAATGAGTTGTCCTCCTCTGTACTCCTTTCTGCCACACACCTTTATTTACTCATGGCTTCTACATTAGTTTCCTATTGCTGCTGTAACAAATTACCACAAATTTAGTGGCTTAAAACAATACACATTTATTCTTTTATATTTCTGGAGGTCAGAAATTCAAAATCAGTCTCAGTGGGCTAAAATCAAGTATCAGCATGGCTGGCTCCTTCTGAAGTTTCTGAGGGGAGAATCCATAACCTTTCCTTATTCAGCTTCTTGTGGCTACCTGTATTCCTTCCATCTTCAAAGCACATTACACTTATCTCTGCTTCTGTCATCACATCACATTCTCTTTTGCCTGACTTCTAAGTCCTTCTTATAAGGCCTTTGTGATAACATCAGGCCCACCTGGATAACCCAAAGTAATCTCTCCATCTCAAAATCTTCCACTTAATCACATCTACAAAGTTCCTTTTGCCATTTAAGGTACATTCACAGGTGGGGGATGGTTTAGGATGTAGACATCTTGGGTGCCATTATTCAGCCTACCACAGCTTCCACTGCCCAATGCCTTCCATTTGTTGCCTTCACTCTGTGCCACTCACTCCTGCCCTGTTCAAATGTCCATGTCCCTCTATGTATGTTTCAACCCCCCCTCCTACTCCCAATCTAATTGGATCAGCTAGTTACCATACAGCAAAAATTTCTCTTAATTGGACAGAACTCTTGTGTTGGGCTACCTCATAAGTTGGTAGCCAGGGTAGATGGCTGCTCTCAGAGAGATGCTGATTCCTGACCAAGTGAGTTATGGGAAGGTGGTGTGATCCTGTGGTTCACAGCAAGGTGATTTATGGGTATGGAAAAGCTGTAGCGGTGTGGTAAATTTCATTAATGGCCCCAGTTTTTTATTTCATCTGTATCTGTGCCATTTGCTATGGGACTTTACATTCCCCCTGCAGAAGAGGCAGAATATATTTTCTTATCCTTCAATTTTGCCCTTGGCCATGTGACTTATTTTGGCCAAAAGAATGAGGTAGGAGTGGCAGTATGCCAGTGTGGAATTTCAATCAAAAGGTCTTGCATGTTTCTTCTTACCTTTGTGCACTTTTACTATTGCCATGGGAAGAACAGGCCTGGGCCAACCTGCTGATCCAGAAAGAGCGTAAGTGTCCCAACTGGGTCAACCACACAGGCCCATCCTAAATTGGCTAACCTCTAGTCAATCCACTGATGCATGAGCTAAATAAATACTTCCAAGATTGAGGATTTTTGTCACATAGCAAAAGCTAAACTGACACGGGCAGCTTTTCTCAAAACGAGTATGTAGATGTGCTAGCTTTAACCAGAATGGGGCTATGGGCATGGTAGGCACCCAAAGTGCCATTGATCTCATTCCAGCAAAGAGTTCCCTTAAAGCCAAAGACAGACTGCAAACAACCAGAAAGACTGAACGAACCAAAAACTCTGACAAAGAATACAGTATCACTTTATGTGAGTACATATACAAAATTTTCAGTTTTTGGTGTTCTAGGCTCTGAATTTAGCTGATAAATCCAACATAATGGTTAGAAGACCAGGTATTAAAACCACAAGAGAAGGAGTCTCAGGCATCTTTTCAAAGGGCAAATCTACTGGTAACTGAGACCTTCTCATACCTTTCCATAACAAGAAGCAACACTCATGTAGAGCTGTGGAAAATACAGGACAGCATAGATATTTGACAGGATCAGGAAGTGGTCATGGAGCATCAGGTGTAACCTGGATCAAAATCCAGGATCCAGAATCAGTACTAGGAAGATTCATGGCCTTATGAAGCTGGCCACAAATGTCAGTGTAGCTGTTACAGTACCTTGGAGAAGGTTTAGGCTATGCAGACACTTTTCATATCCACTGCTTCTCATGACATGGGAAGAATGGCCACCATTAATATGTTTGGGGCATTTGTAAACATGATAGCTACTGCTACAACTTGCCTATCAAAACTGTTTAATAATTTTGGCTTGATTTTAGTTAAATAGCACATTCTTTCAGTACTCAATGGTCAACATGTTTTCAAGGAAAAGAGAGGAGTATATGTAAAGCTTCTTGAGAGATAGAATGAGATTTTCCCAGGCATACATTATGGTTCAAACCTACAGAAGTGTGTGACACTTAGAGGTATAAAGAACACCATACAACATTTTCTTTGTCCTCCATGTGTTTACCCTCTGGTTGAAGAGACAAAACTTCTCATATAAGAACAATCATATAATTATGGAAAAATGTTAACCGACTGAGAAACTTTTCAGCAAAGTCTTATTCTATAAAATGTCTTAGGATAATATTTTGCGTGATAGACGTGAGGTTTTTTCAACACAACTTAATTTGTTTTTTCTTTCTACATTGGTAAATATATCAGAAATAGAAAACTATGTTATCATCTAGGACAAACTGTACTATTAATTCTTTAAAAGCCTTTTAATTTATGAGAAGGCTATGGCCATCTAGTCAATTAAATGAATAATCATATAGGTCTGAGTCAAACAATCAAACATTATTATTCTTAATCTATTTTATTTTTATGACAATAATGTAATTTTATTTGAAAATATTAAACTCGTGATAGTACAGAAAGGACTGCATCCTTAAGAGTTGGATATGAAGATTTTAGGTCTTAAGAATCAACTCTGGCATTTATGAATTGGATAAGTTTTCTTGGTTCTTTTTATGTTGTTAATATATGTAGTATAATGTGCCACTACAGAAGTGTGTCTTCTTCAGACACATAAATAACAACAAATACTACTATAATAACCACCTTGAAATGAGTTTTTAATTGCTTTGGCGACTATAGTAGCAATTCCCAAAATATGTTAGCTCTGTTTACTCTTAATTTTATTCAGCATATGGGCATAGGAAAGCATTAGCATTTTCCAATTCCAAGGATGAATGTGTTTAATGCTAAAATAACTCAGAACAGTTTTATGTTTTTCATCATGAAGTTCAAGGAAGAAATATAAATACAGAAACTTGGGTCTGCTGCTGTTATTCTCTCTCTAAATTTGGTCAAGTTGGCAAGGATATGACCATGGAGAGCTCATGTATCAATTTTTTGGGCTTCCTTTAACAATAAATTCAATTAAACACATGAGGCAAAGTTCTTTCACCAATAGGTCAGCTATTTGAAAACATTTGTACTGTGTGAGCATGTTTTTACCTCAATTTTATCCGTCAATTCTGAATATCCTTTTCATGGAGGGTGGATGATGTAGTGATTGGTGCCAGTCTCAATCCACACAGTCAGCTTGCAAGAAATAGAACTTATTTTTCAACAGAACTCAATTTTGACTATGAGACCTGAGAATATAGGAATAAACAAGCCAAAGTGTTTTCTATACTCTTACTTAGCAATAATTAACACAGAAGCCTTCTGTGACCAAATGTGTGTGGGGTATTCCCCACACACCAAGCAATTCTGCAGCAAACACCAGCTGGGTGTCCTCTAATTCAATTAAATTCCGACAGTATCTTCCTAGAGATGGTGTCAGATTTCATAGGCTGAGGACTCAGTCCCATATGACTGCTCCCAATTCAGACACCAGTCACAAGTGATTGGCCAGCTTCGAGTCATGGGGATTCCTGCTTCAGATTTGATTAATTTGCTAGAGCAGCTCACAAAACTCAGGGAAACATTTACTTATCTATTATAAAGGATATTACAAAGAGTACAGATAAAGAGATGCATAGGACAAGGTATGGGGGAAGGGGTGCAGAGCTTTCATACCCTCCCTTGGTGTGCCACCCTCCGGGCACCTCCGCATGTTCAGCTATCTGGAAGCTCTCCAAAACCCTGTCCTGTTAGGCTTCTATGGAACCTTCACTTGACATGATTGATTAAATCATTGGCCATTGGTGGTCAGCTTAACCTTCAGCCCCTCTCCCTTCTCCTGAAGTTGGGAGGTTGGGCTTAAAGCTGCCTAGTCACTGCCAGCCATCAGCTAACTTATTAGCATACAAAAAGACATTACTTTAGAGATTCTAAGATTTTGGGAGTTGTATGCCAAGAGGCAGAGAGGAAGAAGACCAAATACATATTTCACAACATCACAAGATTCCATTCTGCTGAGTGGTGGAAACTCAATTACTTTCAGATTACACCCTGTTCTCACAGTATTGAGTCCAAGATTCATGAGATGTGTAAAATGCCAAGGCATGGGTAGTGAGGGTGGAGGGAAAATTTGGCATAGCTTGTCATGTGTCAGCCCTGGCATCTTCAAGGACAGCCTCTTTCTCATCTGATCTTTAGTTATCTGTGACAGAACACTTCTGAGTTTTTATTTTTCCTGACAGTAAGATTCTTTCAGGTTTACTTGACGGACTTACTCCAGTGCTCCTCTCAGATACTTGAGTTCATTGTGGGACTCCCACATCATGCATCCTCAGGAAACTTGCCAAGTCTAGTTTAACTCTTCACAATTTTTTTGCTTCTCTTAGGCATATTAGATTTATCCTATTGATCTTATGCCAAGTGGAGCTGACATAGAGAGTTTTGAAAGGGCTTCAGGCCAATCTCTCTAGACATACTATGTGACCATTCTGACACCAGGTTTCATTTGCATCCCCGTCCTCACCCAGGGCTAAGCAAGTCTCTTCAAGAGACATTAGCTAATACCTGGAAGTATGGAATTATTCTTCAAACTCTTATATGAGTCCTAAGAAAGCTGAGAAAGAGACAACTTCTTTTAGCATTTAGAGCATGGACTAGGTCTTAAAGGAGAGGGTTCCAAAAGGAGATGTTATGTAAAAGTGACTCTAGGGATAGATGAAAGTAGCAGAGAAATGAGGGCTGAAACAGTGAAAAATGGACATGGCAATTAGTTCAAGGACAATGAGAAAACTGACTTGATCATGGTGTTGGGTTCTTGTTGGGGAATAGTGGAAAGTAAGGTTGAACACATAGGATGGGCCACTTTACTATAAATTTACTAGGGCCAATGCTATGTTTCAACAAGCTCTTTCTCAGGTTTTAGGCTGAGAACAATTGCAGGGCAGTGGGGAGCAGAGAAGGACAGTACTAAAATTTATGATTATGGATAGAAATTTTGATTTTAGTCAATGTTGCTTCTTTTCCACCTTTCCCCCATAATAAATTTTAATGAAGGCTGATGGATTTTATGTCTCTGTTGAACTTTAAACTCTTGTGAGATAACCCTGTATGGGCCTCTGGGATAAAAACTCTGTAAGAAGATAGCCAGTCTTGCTCATAAATAAAATCTAGCCTGAACGATCCAGACCAGGTATGGAAGAATCAGCTGTCAAAAACTTTTATCAAAGCCAATCAGCTTTGAAAGCTTGTAAAGCTTCTCTCTTCTTCACTTAGTTTTCAGGGGGAAATTTCCTGTGGCAAGGGCTGCTATAGCCATGGAAGCACATCTGTGGCTTCTTATGGAAATGAAGTCATCCTTTATTTTGTGCTGTTTCAGTTCAACTCACTGACCATGGCTTGACTCAGCCTGTGCTGTGTGCAGTGGGGAGAGGTTGCTGCAAAGCTGGAGAGCTCTGTTCCTCTACCATTTTTTGAAGTGTCACACTCTGCTGTGGTTTTGCCCTTAGATAGGGCTTTTGCTCTACACCTTTGCAGAGATGCATGCACAAGTGTTTCTGTCAAGTACCATAACACCCTGGAGAGTGTAGTGTTTGGCCCTAAAGCCAAGTGTCTTGCAACTGTATTTCTGTGTGTGTGACTCTGTCAGGGTTGAGATAGGGTGAACAGGGTCTATGGTTTGAACGTTTATGTCCCCCCAAAATTCACATGTTGAAATCTAATCCCAAATGTGATGGTTTTAAGAGGTGGGGCCTATGGGAGATGATTAGGTCATGAGGGTGGAGCCCTTATAAATGGGATTAAGGCCTTTATAGAAGTTGAATAGTTTCCGTAAGGACCTTAAGGTCCACAGAGAGCAGACTTGCCCCTTCCACCATATGAGGACACAGCTTTCCAAGAAGGCACCATCTTGGAAGCAGAGAGCCCTGACTAGACACTAAATCTGAGAGTGCCTTGATCTTGGTCTTCCCAGCCTTCAGAACTGTAAGAAATATATTTCTGTTGTTTGTAAGCTGTTCAGTGTGTGGTATTTTGTTATAGCAGCCAAATGGAGTAAGACCACAGGACAAGGGATGGATGCCAGAGACAAGGCTAAGCTGCCAGAGTGCACTGTGCATTTCCAAGAGCAAGAAAAGATGGATAAATCTCCGGGGTATATTGGGCCCTGACTAGACACTAAATCTGAGAGTGCCTTGATCTTGGTCTTCCCAGCCTTCAGAACTGTAAGAAATATATTTCTGTTGTTTGTAAGCTGTTCAGTGTGTGGTATTTTGTTATAGCAGCCAAATGGAGTAAGACCACAGGACAAGGGATGGATGCCAGAGACAAGGGGTACAAAGGAGTCTTTTCTAATGTAATAGGAAACATCAAGCCAATTATAGCTACTTTCTTTTTATTATCTAAATTAAGAAAACTGCATGAAATGTCTGATGCTGGATAGAGTATAGTGAAGCTGACCCTCTGATACAATAAGGGCAAGATTATAACCAAAATAACTTTAATACCTATCAAGAGCTTTAAAAATATCAGTAATTCTATTTCTGTTCTTTGTTTTGAAGGAAATCAAGAATGGGGACAAATTTATGCACAAAGATGTTCATTGCAAGATTACTTCTAATAAGAAAAGACTGAGGAGAACATAAACATCTGAGAATTATGGAGGGGGTAGAAATGGTTAACTAAAATATGGTTATATACACATATAACGGAACATTACACATGGATTAAAAATGATATTTTCAAATAGCTTTTAATAACAAGGTTAACAACTCTGATCACTAAGCTTTAAAAAGCATATTATAAAATTAAATATGTCATATGACCTTAACTATGTAAAAATAAGCATTAAAAATGCAGAAATTACATCAAGATGAAAGCAGTATTTGCCTCTAAGAGGTAGGTGATTCTTTCCCCACCTTCTCATACTAATGTCAGCACATTTTCAGCCTGTGACCCCATGCAATATGTATCTTCTATAGCATCACCCTCAATACAAAATGTTATCTCACTATAATAGATGATGATAATTGAACCACTTTTGACTCTCTGAGTCCCTCCAGAGAGCTGCCTAATCTGAAACTGAAAATCAGGGGTAGCAATCTGAGTTTAATCAAGTTCCTCTGGTGATTCTGATGCAGAATCAAGTTTAAGAGTCACTGGCTTAGAGTAGGCATGGGCAAACTGTGGCCCAAAGACCAAATCTGCCCACCTATTGTTGTATATAAAATGCTAATGGAACACAGCCTTGCTCATTTGTTTATATATTGTCTATGGTTGTTTTGGCACTACATTAGCAGAGTTGAGTTGTTTCCATAGAGACCTTAAGGTCCACAAATTCTAAAATATTTACTAATTCTTTACAGAAAAAGTTTGCCAACCCATAGTCTAGAAGATAGAAACATCTTCATCTTTAGTTCATACATTTTTTTTTTCACCATTGGAAGCACAAAGGGTATTTTAAAAATTCCCTTCATGATAGGTATTCTGTGACAAAATGACTGTGAATTATAACTTTAACTGATTAGGCTGATGTGAGTTTTATTAATGTAGACTTTTTTTTTTAATGTGAATGACCATTCTTACCTACTATCATTAACTTCTGTTCTACAAATAAATATTAAATCAAAGAAAAAACAATTCTTAAAAATGAAAAGAAATCATGAAGGTTTATATTTGTATAGAGGATTGCTGTGTTTAGGATACAAAATAAATCTAAAGGGTTCCACCTGCTGGTAGAAATAAAACATGACTATGAATTAAAATACGCACTGTAAAAATAATCTGGTGAATCAGAAGTGATAGTCACAGAAGTTTAAATTGAAAGAACAATCATTTAGTTTCCTTATTTAAAAAAAGTTAACATGGAATATTAAAATAAAATTATAGTTGTTTTTTAAACATCATACAGTGCAAACAGATAATAAACATTTTCTTTTTAGACTTTGTGACGATAGGGCCCATGTCTGTCTTGTTCATCAAGACTGTCCCATCACTAAGTAATGTTCTATGCAAATATAGGTAAATAATTTTTTCATATGATTTAGAATTGCATGAAACACTAAATTGTTATAAAAAGTTCAGTGTTTTTAATTTAAGAACCTTCAAGTTGTTATAAAATTATAGAAAATATATTTAGTAATAATTTTATGTCTTAAATAGAAATTCTTCGTTGAAGAATTTAACATAAATATATAGTGACACATTTTATTTCTTAGAAAGATCAATATGTCAATCAGGATATACTATGTTATGCTGGGGTGAAAAATGATCCCCAAATCTCAATCTCAGTGGCTTACAACAACAAAGGTTTTTTTTCTTATCACATCCATCATGAGTTTCCTGTAACTCTGCTCCACATGTGTCTTCATTTTGGGACCCAGGCTTTTGAAATACCCTCTAACTGGAACATAACTGATCATCCTGACACAGAAAAGAGAGATTTGGCAAACCATATACAGAAGGTTTCATTTTTTTAAGCAGTTTTATTGAGGTGTAATTTATGTATCATTAATGTACCCATTCTAACTGTACAGATCAATGATTTTTAGTAAATTTACAGAGTTATGCAACCAATCACCACAATCCACTTTTAGAACTTTTACATCACCCTCAAAACATTTCCTGTCCCTATTTGCAGTGAGTCCTTATTCCCACCCTCAGCCCTAGGCAATAATTAATCTGCTTTCTGTCTAAAAATTTGCCTTTTATGGGTATTCCATATGAATGACAACATACAATATGTAATCTTTTGTGTCTGACTTAGATTATTTTTGAAGCTTATCTGTGCTGTAGCATGTATCAGTAATTTGTTTCCTTTTATTGCTGAATAATGTTCTATTGTATGGCTATAACACATTTTTTTTTCATCCATTCACAAGTTGATGGACATTTGTATTGTTTTGAAATTTAGGCTATTATAAATAAAGCTATGTGCATTAGCATAAAATATTTGTGTGGATATATGTTTTATTTGTCTTGGGTATATTGCCTAGGAGGGGAATTGCTGGGTTGTGTGATTAATTGTTGTTTAACTTTTTAAGAAACTGCCAAACTTTTACAATCTTACAGTTTTACAATATTACAGTTCCTACCAGCAACACATGAGTGTTACAGTTTCTCTATATCTTTACTGACACTTGTTATTGCTTGTCTTTTTTATTATAGCTATTCTAATAGGTATAAAGTAATTTCTCACTGCTGTTTTAATTTGTATTTCCTAATACAAATGACAAATGCATTTGAGTATTTTTCCTGTGAAATGTCTGTTCAAATTCTTGTCCATTTTGTGTGTTGTTTTTCTTTTTCTTATTGAATTGTAAGAGTTCTTTATATATTCTGAAGAAAGTCTTTATCAAACCTGTGGTTGGCAGATATTTTCTCCCAGTCTGTAGTTTGTCTTTTCATTCTCATAACAGTGTCTTTTGAGTCACAAAAATTTTAAATTTTTATGAAATCCATTTTATCACTTTTTTTTTATGGATTATGTCTTTGGTGTCATACCTATGAACTCTTTGCCTAACTCAACATCATGAATATTTTCTTTTGTTTTTTCCTCTGGAGGTTTTATAGTTTTAGTTCTTATATTTGGGTTTATGGTCCATTTTGAGCTAATTTTTGTGTTTAGTATAAGGAAAGCTGTCTTATTCTTTATTTCTCTCCATTAAATTTCTGACCAGTCTGCTAATCTATAGGTTGCTCTAAACTTAATCCCAGTTTACGTCTAGCTGTGATGTAGTCCCTTCCCAATTATTTGTCACCAAGATCATTATTGTTTTTGACAATGCCTTGGACATGAGGATTTTCTACTCTGCTCCAAATCAAGCCAGTCCATTTTGGCAGTAAAGATGATGTTTTCATGGCCCACCCTGCCCTAGTGGGTGGTGTGGGAGCATTCCCAGGCTAAAATGCCATAAACTATTACTGTTCTTACCTAGGTTTGGTAGTTTTTCTTGAATAGAAGTTTCTTAGTTAATTGCATGCCTTTGGTTTATTTTCATAGTTGGGAATTTTATTCAAATATCCAATTTTGTTGTTTCTTTTTGAGGAGAGAATTTGCCAAACTCCTCACTCCACCATTCCAGAAGTCCCAGCCTCTCTGAGGTAATTTTTATAACAGGAGCTTTTGAATATCTTAAAACATTACAATTTTATTCAAATATCCAATTTTGTTGTTTCTTTTTGAGGAGAGAATTTGCCAAACTCCTCGCTCCACCATTCCAGAAGTCCCAGCCTCTCTGAGGTAATTTTTATAACAGGAGCTTTTGAATATCTTAAAACATTACAAAGTGTGTTATTTATGTCCAGATTTCATAAGCCAAAGAAAGTCACATGGTCATTCCTTTGTTCAAAAGGACAGGGATATATAATTCATCTGCAGGGAAAAATATCACACGGAGAATGTGGCAGGCAGCTTATGACATTGTTCCCAATGTTATGCCTTTGTGTCATACCTTCCCCTTGAGTGTGTCCCCTTGAGTGCGTCCCCTTGAAAAGTGAATAGCTTCTAATAAATTGAACTCAGCAAAAGTGATGGGCTGTCACTTTTATAATTAAGTAATTAAAAACCTCTCTCTTGCTGGCATTCTCTCATCCTCTCTCTTGCCTTTTTGGGTTACTCACTGTGATTACACAAGCTTCCATGTTGGAGAAACCCATGTGGCTAGGAACCGAGGGTGACCTCCAGCCAACGGCCAGCTAGGAACTGAAGATCTCCTTTGGAACCCAATAGCCCACAAAGAACTGAATCTTGCAAACAACCACTGAGTGTGCTTTGAAGCAGATTCTTCCTCAGTTGAATCTTGAGAAGACAACAGCCCTGGCTGATACCTCGATTCTGGCCTCATGAAAAACCCTGAAGCAGAGGACTCACTTAAGCCATGTCCACATTACTGATCTACAGAAACCGTGAGATAATTAATGTTTGTTGTTTTACGCCACTAAGCTTGGGGTACTTTCTTATGCAGCAATCTATAACAAATATGGAGAGTAACTGAAATATTTAGTGAAGAGTCAAGTAATCTACCATAATAAAAAGAATAGGCCTGGAGCTGAACAGGATGTTTTTTGCCATATACAAGACCAATACTTCTAAATGAATCAAAATTTAATCAGAGTTGTTTTCTGTGTGTCTGACAACCTGTCATTTGCCCTGAATTTGTTCTTATTTTTAAAGTTATAAAATATTGGGGTCACAAATTCAATATTTCCAGAAATTAATTATAATAATACTGCTAAGCCATAGCATAGTAAGTGTATTTTTGTAAAGTGAGATTGAAAAAAGTAAGACATTCTACAGCATTATTTATGGTAATTCTCTAATTTCTCATTGATATTTTGTAACTGGTAAATGTTTTCATGGCTGTGTACTCTTTACAATTTAGTGTTACTTTAAATAACATATAACTACTAAGATCAATAACCTTCACTTATATATAAAATATTTAGTTAAAAATATGAGGGGAAACTCTTCCAAAGCATCGAATGTTGGAAAAAGAAACCAAAAAAAGTAACTTGACTGTGGAAGAACCTGACAAATACTACTTCAAGCCAGGTGATCAAGGTTAACATCAATATTGATAAATCATATAGATAGCATGTGGGTTGATGTGATGTGATGAGAATGCCACTTTACTTCTTTGGTTTTTTCTCCTCAAAACACATTACCTCAGTGTAATCATTTGGAAAAAAAAAAAGCCAGACAAATCCTAATCAAATGATATTCTACAAAATACCTGACCAGTAATCCTCAAAACTGTTAAGGTCATCAAAACCAAGGAATGTTTGAGAAACCATAACAACTAAGAGGAGTATGAGGAGACATGGCTATTGAATATAATGTGGTATCCTAGACGCAATCCTGGAACAGGAAAAAAGACATAAAAGACATTGTAAAAACCAAAGAGATCTGAATAAAGTATGGACTTCAGTCAATAATAATGTATTAGTATTTGTTCATTAATGGTGACAAATGTACCATAATAATGTAAATGTTAATGATAAAAGAAACTGGGTATGGTGTAGAGGGAAACCCTATTATCTTCACAATAAAATTCTTTAAATGGGAAACTGCTCTAAAATAGAATAGTTTTCTTTAAAGATATATATGGAGAAAGATCTCATTTTCAACAACAAAATTATGAAATTTCTAGAAATTAACAAAAATATGCAGGGTCTATATAAAAATAATTTTTTTCAAATAAACAAAGGGAACAAAGAAGACTGGAATAATGGAGTAATAGGCTGTTGGGAAAATAGAATAGTTTGGTCAGGGCCCTCACCTTGGGTCCACAGTTGGGTGTGGTTCAGCACGTCCATTATAAGCAAATTGTGTGTGTGTGTGTGTGTGTGTGTGTGTGTGTGTGTGTGGAGTAGAGAGAGGCAGAAAGAGAGTAGAGAGAGGGAGAGAGAGAGAGAGAGAGAGAGAGAGAGAGAGAGAGAGAGAGAGATGGAGAAAGAGGAGTTTGGTGAAGCAGGCAGGTGTCGGCCTCAGGTGTCTGCCCCATGCAGCCATGCTTTCCAACCTATGGCTCCAAGGACCTTTTGGCCAGTTACCTAGCTCATAGACCTGTGTGTAAAGGGTCTGGTGATGCAGCCTGGCATATGAAGGGTTTGTGACCCAGTCTGTGAGTGGGCTTGAGGGGTGTGGGAGCTCCAGACCCAACCCTAGCTCAGCAATTGGCCCAGTCGGTGCAGGATTACCAGCAGGTAAAAGAGCCCGACAATTGGCATGGTCCTGATCGAGTAGCTTTGCAATTGGCATCATGAACAGGATTAAGAGCTAGACATATGCCATGCTCCTGGATCAGAGGGCCAAATATTATAAAGCTGTCTTTTCTTCCCACATTTATTTATATAGTTTCAAAGTCGTTCCACATGTATCAATAGTATTTCTCATTATACTGAACAAAACACTTTATCTGTTAAAATAAATAAGCAAAGATACTCAAACTAAATTTAAAAAATAAAATAACTTTGATGATATTTACAAGATATTAAAACATTATAAAGGTATAGATTAAAATGTAGCACTAGTAAAATAACACATTATCTCTTTTTAAAAATACTTTTTATTTATCACTTTTGCAGGCACTGAGAATACAGTGTTGAAGAAGTCAGACATTGTCCCTGACCTCATAGAGTTCATGGTCTCTCACAGTGGATATTGTTTACAGCAATGACAAAACAAATGTACTGAGTAAATCAGGTAAGATGTACTGGGGGTAATTGCAACTAAGTGAAGAACTCAGTGATGTTAGCTAGGTGTAGGAGGAAAAGAGTTAAAAGAACATAATGGGGAAGATTTCTGGTTTCTGGTCTGGCATATCAGAAGCTTGCAAGTTGCCAATCCATCCTAACAACAAGTAAAAAAGTGGAATACACTGAACAGTCAACAACTCTTCTTAGATCTGTAAGAGATGTAAAGTCACAGGGCAAATTGTTGCCCCAGAATTGGAGAGACCAACACTTAAATATGGAGAATCTCAGCTTATCAGAGCAGCATCCTCTTCAGGAACAATACTGGAGAAAGGAAAACTGGACTGTAATTGACAAATTGCTTGAGGCTCAGTATGGACAAGTCTTAGAGATTAAAAACTCCAGGGAGCCCAGTCATCAGGGGACCTCTACACTTTTGTGAATTTTATCTTGTTAAATTAAGTTTGGTTTAAAGGTTTCTTCAGACGTATGGAACTGTAATCCAACTTGATGTGTAGACAGACTAACCTACTCTTGTAACCTAATTTGATGTTCAAGCAGACTGTAACCTACTCTTGTAACAAGTAGCTGAGTCTCAGCCAATTACAGGCAGCCAGCTATTCTGTACCTCACTTCCATTTTCTGTATGTCACCTCCCTTCTTCTGTCTGTACATCTTAACCAACCATGTAGCAGCAGTGGAGTTGCTCTGCATCTGTTCTGATTCTGGGGGCTGCCCAACTTGTGAATTGTGCTTTGCTCAAATTAAACTCTGTTAAATTTAATTTGTCTAAAATTTTTCTTTTAACAACCTTATGGAACTCTACCAGATTCTCACAGTGAATATTGGGGGAAAACCCCCTTGTGCTTTTGGACAAGGGAAGGAAAAATAAACCATTTAAAAATATGCTAGAACACTTAGCAGATCTGTCTTCAGAAGAAACTATTTAACCAGAGCCTAGTCTGCTGGATTCTTATCAGAGCCTAACTGACCTGAGGGAAGGGAAATACTCAACTCCAGCCCGGTATAGCCATCTTGTCCCACCTCAGATGTTTGTGTGTGTTTCGGGCAGGGTGGGGGATAAGGAAAAGAGAATTCTCTGTAACAAAGGCCCACTCTCCAGATTAAAAAAAAAAAAAACTTTGTCAGAAGCCATATCTCATCTGGGAGAGAGTCATTTCACCAAAATTCGACTCCCTCTAGTCTTCCTGTCTTATTGTCTTACGTAAGTGGGGGTCGGGGGTGAAAAAATATATTTGTTAAGGTCACAGCCTGTTGACACAGGCCCACTAAAAGATTGAAATAAGATTATAGAATAATTCCTCTTTCCCACTCATTACCACATCAGCAGGGCTCCAGTATAATAACAGTGGATTATAGCTGAAATTGCTACAATGCTCATACTCTGTTTAAGAAGGACTTCTTAGGTAAACCTAAAGACAATAGGGGAGAAAACAAATAAGGACACCAGAAGAATTTGAAGTTCCTTACACCTACAGCTACAGCAGATAATTAAACACAGCCTAACTGCTAGACAGTTTACCATAAAGTCTCACATTATTTATCTGATTACCTCAGTTCCTATTCTGTTACCCGATGTATCATGTTAGCCTTTTAAGAAAAAATTACGCAGTATAGTAAAAGGCAAGGAAAAATACAGTCTAAAGGGAGAAAGCAAGCATCAGAACTAGACTGAGATATCATTCAGATTTGGGAATTATCAGGCAAGAATTTAAAACAACTATAATTAATATGCTCAGGGCTCTAATGGATAAAGTAAATGGCATGAGAGAACAGATGGGCAATGTAAGAAGAGAGAAATTCTAAAGAAAACCAAAAAGAAATGCTAGAAATCAAAAACACCATAACAGAAATAAAGAATGCCTTTGACGGGCTCATTGGTAGACTGGACTCAGCTGAGGAAAAAATCTGTGAGCTTGAGTATATCACTAGAAACTGTCAAAACTGAGAAGCAAGGAGAAAAAAAAAAAGACCAAAAAAGCAAACCAAAACAAAACAGGATATCCAAGAACTGTGGATAACTTCAAGGTGTAACATATGTTGTGATATTGTGAAAATATATATTTAGTCTTTGTCCCATATCCTGGCATACAACTCCTAAAATCCTTATAATCTCCAAAGTGCTCTCTTTTTGTATTCTGAAGGAGAAGAAAGAGAGAAAAGAAAAAAGAAATATTTGAAACAGAAATGATTGAGAATTTCTCCAAATGAATGTCAGACACCAAACCAAAGATCCAGGAAGCTAAGAGAACATCGAGCAAGATAAATGCAAAAAAAAAAAAAACAACAAACTTATGCCTAGGCATATCATTTTTGAACTATAAAAAATCAAAGGTAAAGAAAAAATCCAGAAAGATGCCAGAGGATAAAAGATACCTTACCTATAGAGAAGCAAAGATTACAAAGTATGCCTGACTTCTCAGAAATAATGTAAGCAAGAAGAGAGTGGAGCAAAATATTTAAAGTGTTGAGAGATAAAAAAAAAAAAACCACTGACCTAAAATTCTGTACCCTGCAAAATTATTCTTTAAAAGTGAAGGAGAAATAAAGACTTTCTCAGAAAAACAAAAGTTAAGAAAATTTGTTGCAAGTAGACCTGCCTTGCCAGAGATGTTAAAAGAAGTTCTTTAGAGAGAAGAAAAATAATATAGGTTAGAAACTCTTATCTACATGAAGAAAGGTAGAGCATCAAAGAAGGAAAGAAATGAAAGTAAAGTAAAAATTTTAATTTTCTTATTCTTAATTTATGTTAAAAGTAAGTTCAAAATACTAATAGCAACGATGTGTTCAAATATATATTTATGTATCCTTACATATAAGTGAAATAAATTACAACAATGGTACAAGAGACAAAAGGAAAGAATTAGGATTATTTATTTATTTATTTATTTTTATTGTAACAAAGTTGATTAAACATATCTGTGGGGTACAGAGTTGAACAACAGATCTCATGTGCAATATGTGATGCTCACATTAGAATAATTGCTATATTCAGTAATATGCACTATCATTGCTATTCAGGGCCCTTTACCTAGTCCTCTCTCCCTGCTCAATGAAAGTTCAATCTGTTATTGTGAATGATGTATTTTTCTTTCTTTTTTTTATTTATATGTTTATTATTTTAGCTCTCACTTATGAGTGAGAACATATGGTATTTCACTTTCTATGCCTGGCTTATTTTACTTAATATAATCTTCTCCAGACTCATCCATGTTGCTGTGAATGGCAGTATTTCATCCTATCTTATAGCTGAGTAACATTCCATTGTATATATATAACATATTTTCATTATCCAGTCATCTGATGATGGATGTTTAGGTTGGTTCCAACGCTTGACCATCCATAGATAGAGCTACTATAAACATGGGGGTGCAGGTCTCTGTTACATGATGCTTTCTATTCCTTTGCATATATACCCAGCAATGGAATTGCTGGATCGTATGGCAGTTCTATCTGTAGTTGTTTGAGGAATCTTTATACCATTTTCCATAATGACTGCACCAATTTACAATCCCACCACCAGTGTAAGAGGGTTACCTTTTCTCCAGGTCTTCACCAGCATTTGTCATTTTCCATCTTCTTGATGATAGTCTAACTGGGGTGAGAAGGTATCTTAATGTGGTTTTGATTTGCATTTCCCTGATGCTGATTGATATTGAGCATTTTTCATGTGTCTGTTGGCCATTTGTATATTTTCCTTTGAGGGATGCCTATGCAGTTCCTTTGCCAATTTTTTAATTTCGTTATTTGTTTTTTTGCTGTTAAGTTGTTTGAGTTCCTTGTATGTTTTGTATATTAATTCTTTGTCAGATGCATAGTTTGGAAACATATTCTTCCATTCTGTAGGTTGTCTTTTTGCTCTGTTAACTGTTTCTTTTGCTGTGCAGAAGCTTTTTAGCTTGATATAATCCCATTTGTTTATTTTTCCTTATGTCAACTGTGCTTTGGGGGTCATATTCATAAAATCCTTACCCAGTCCTACTTCCTGAAGTGTTTCCCCTCCATTTTCTTTTAGGAGTTTTATAGTTTCACGTCTTATATTGAAGTCTTTAATCCATGTTGAGTTGATTTTGGTGTATGATGAGTGGTACAGGTCTAGTTTCATTCTTCTACATACGGATGTCCAGTCTTCCCAGCACCATTTATTGAAGAGGCAGTCTTTTCATCAGTGTATGTTCTTGGTGCCTTTGTCAAAGATCGGTTGGCTGTAAGTATGTGATTTGATTTCTGGGTTCTCTATGCTGTGCCATTGGTCCAAGTGTCTGTTTTTATGCCAGTACCATGCTGTGTTGGTAGCTATAGCTTTGTTTATGGTTTGAAGTCAAGTGGTGTTATGCCTCCAGCTTTATTTATTTTTTTTCTCAAGATTACTTTGGCTATTCAGGATCCTTTTTGTTCCATATGAATGTTAGGATTGTTTTTTCTATTTCTGTGAAGAATGTCATTTGTATTTTGATGGGGATTGCATTGAATCTGTAGATCACTTTGGGAAGTGTGGGCATTTTCATTATGTTAATTCTCCCAATCCAGGAGCAAGGAACATCTTTCCATATTTTTGTGTCCTCTTTAATTTCTTTCAACAATGATTTGTAGGTTTCTTTGTAGAGGTCTTTCACTTCCTTGGTTAAGTTGATTCCTGGGTATTTTATTTTTCGTGTGTGACTTTTGTAAATGGGCTTGCTTCCTTGATTTCTTTTTCTGCTAGTTTGCTGTTGGAGTATAAAAACACTACTGATTTTTCCACGTTGATTTTGTATTCTGAAACCTTACTAAAGTCATTTATCAGCCCTAAGAGTTTTTTGGTAGAGATTTTGGGCTGTTCTATATATAGGATCATGTCATCTGAAAATAGGGACAATTTGACATCATCTTTTCCAATTTGGATGCCCTTTATTTCTTTGCCTTTGCCTGATTGCTCTGGCTACTGCTTCCAGTACTATGTCGAATAGAAGTGGTGAGAGTGGGCATCCTTGTCTCATTCCCATTCTCAAGGGAAAAGCTTTCATCTTTTCCCCATTCAGGATGATATTGGCAGAGGGTCTGTCATATATGGCTTTTATTGTGTTGAGATACTTTCCTTCTATACCTAATTTGCTGAGAGT
>NW_007732130.1:26344-38856 GCF_000696425.1 Galeopterus variegatus
AGTGGCATAGTGTTATTTGAAAATAAACTTGAATTAGTTGTAAATGTATATTTTAAACTCTAGGGCAGCCACTAAATTTTTTTTTAAGTATAGCTAAGAAAGGAAAGAAAATGGAATTATGTAAAATGCTCAATTAAAACCATAAAAGGCAGAAAAGAGTGGAAGACAAAAATAGGAACAAAGAACAAAGGCAATAAATAGAAAGCAGTAGCAAATATAGTAGATATTAATCCAGCTACATTAACAATCACTTTGATAAAATGCTCAATTAAAACCATAAAAGGCAGAAAAGAGTGGAAGACAAAAATAGGAACAAAGAACAAAGGCGATAAATAGAAAGCAGTAGCAAATATAGTAGATATTAATCCAGCTACATTAACAATCACTTTGAATGTCAATGGCCTAAATGCACCATTTAGAGACAGAGACTGTCAGAATGGTTCATACAACAGGACCCAAATGTAAGTTGAGATGACAACACAGGAGAAAATCTAGATGACCTTAGGTCTGGCAGTGACTTTTTAGATACAACATCAAAGGCATGACCCACAAAATAAATAATTGATAAGCTTCACTTCACTAAAATTCAAAACTTCTGCCCTGCAAAAGACACTCTGATGAGAATGAAAAGATTGGGAAAAAATATTTGCAGAAGACATGTCTGACAAAGGAACTGTTACCCTTAGTATGCAAAGAATTCTAAAAATTTAACAATAAGAAAACAAACAACCTGATTAAAAAATGTGCCAAAGAACTTAAAGACACCCCACCAATGAAGATATACAGGTGGCAAATAAGCATATGAAAGGATGCTCCACACCATATATCATCAGGGAAGTGAAAACTTAAACAGGACACCACTACACACATATTAGAATAGCTTAAATCTAGAATGCTAACAGCAAATGATGGTGAGGATGTGGAGCAACAGGACTCTCATTTATTGCTGGTGGGAAGGCAAAATGGTACAGCCACTTTGGAAGACAGTTTGACAATTTCTTACAAAACTAAACAGACTTTTGCCATATGCTACAGCAATCACACTCCTTGGTATTTATGCAAAGGAGTGGAAAACTTATGTCTATACAAAAACCTGTACACGAATGTTTATGGCAACTTTATTCATGATTGCCAAAACTTGGAAACAACCAAGATGTCCTTTAGTAGGTGAATGGATAAATAAACTCTAGCACATTCAGACAACGGAATATTATTAGTGCTACAGAGAAATGAGATAACAAGCCATGAAAAGAGATGGAGGAGACTTAAATGCATATTGCTAAGTGAAAAAAGCCAATCCGAAAAGGCTACACACAGTATGATTCCAACTATGTGACGTAGGCAAAACTATGGAGACAGTAAAAAGTTCAATGGTTGCCAGGTGCAAGTGGGGAGAGAGACATGAACAGGAGGAACACAGAGAATTTTTAGGGCAGTGAAACTATTCTATAAGTGATACTTATAATGGTAGATACCTGTGATTATATAGTTTTCCAAACCCATAGAATGTAGAACACCAAAAGTGAACCCTAATGTAAACTGTGGACTTTGGATGATAATGAAATGTCAATGTAGGTTCAGTCGTAACAACTGTATCACTCTGATGGGGAGATGTTAATAATGGGGAAGACTATTCATGTGAGGGGGCAGGGGGCTATGGAAATCTTTTTACCTTCACCTCAGTTTTGCTGTGAATTTAAAACCTCTCTAAAAATAAAGTGTATTAGAACATTTTAAAGATCAAAGGGAAAAAAAAAGAAAATGATAGACAAAGTAGGCAGTCCATGTGAAGACCATCTGTGGGAAGACATCCAGCATGACTAGAAAAATACAAACCAAAGGGAAGTAATTATTCTGCAATTAATTTCTGTGAGGGTTATGAAACTGCTGGCCCTTGAAACAGGTTTTGAGAAGTCATTTTTTTTGCTTTCTTGCTTTTATGCTAGTTATTCTCTAATCTCCATTCTAGCTCTTTCACTCTTTTATCCATTCATCTGACAATTATCAAGTATGTATATGTCATAACTATCACTATAATGCTGCAGAACATTAAAATCTGTTTTTAGAACTTCCTGTTCAGTAGAGATGATATGTGCATGTAGTAAGTATTAGAAAGTGTTAACAATTACAAAAGATTCAGAGAATATACTTTGGGAGTTACAGATGGCTTCCTGTTTCAGTATGAATCAAGAAAACTTCATGGACTACTCTACATGAAAAAGAATGCAAGAAATTTGAAAATAGAAATGGGAATTTAAACACCCCTAGTGTTCAAGTGAACACTCGAGCAGAGACACAGAAGCTAGAAAGTGTGAAGTGCACTTTGTGGAGAGTAGTTTAGTTTACTGGAGTATATAGTATGAAGATGACTCTTAGGAAAAGATTACAAAATGATAAATAAGCCTTTCTGATAGTGAAGCCTACCCCATAAGAACACATCTCTGGCTGGATTGCTTAATCCTTCTTTGGAGAAGTAAAAGGAAACATGAGAAGTACTTGAAGCCAAGTTCTGACTCCTCCTGGCTGCCATAAAATTGAAGGAATCTCAGTTCAAGAAGCTTCTGTTTACTTCATGAACATGAGGCATTGCTTTAGGATGATTAATCTGACAATGATACCAGACGCACTCAGCTCCACTGAGGCTCCCCACAATTTCACACCAGGCATACAGGTCCAGCTGCCTGCCCCCTTTCAAAAGCAAACCATTCAAAAACCAAATGTTGGTGAAAACAAAAGTCAGCTTTTACTCAGGAATACCGGTGACCTGAGGAGAGATGTTAAGCTGACCCATCCCTCCAGTAAACCTGAAGAAGAATGGCCAGGCTGAAGCCATCTCAAAAACTCAGATTTACTGAAGGTTTTTTAAAGAGGAGTTTGAGGGAATGGAACATGGGAAATGAAAAGGAGGAGGGAGGGACACGTGAACAGCAAGGCTTCATTGCAAGGTCTCAGGTGCAAAGTCTTGCCAAGACTCTGGTCTTGACTCTGGTTTCTCTCCCATCTCTGCTGTTATCTCAGGGTCTGGGTAGTACATGCAAGTGTGCAGCTTCAGGCTGGCTGGAAAACAATTTTACATTTATGTAAATAATATCATCTTGCCCTGTAACCAAGGTTCAAAATATGTGTGCCAAAAAAAAAAAACAAAAACAAAAAACTGTCTTTAAAATTTGCCTACAACCCATTTGGTTTTAGGCAACATGGCTTCAGTCCTGCTCACTCCAGTAGCTAGAAAGGTGAAAGATGGAAAACAAAAGAGATAGTAAGAAGGCCAATATTAAATTAATGATGATTGGTGGTTGAACTGGATTAGTGTTGGTTGTAAGAAAGAGGAGGTGGTGAGTTTTGTAGAGACTGAGGAAGTAAAATCAATAGGATTTAGCAATTGGATCTAGACACACAGGAGCTGGAGGGATTTTTAAAAGGTGATTGCAAGAATGATATTGTCATCCATGGAAATGAAGAAGTTAGACTTGTTGGGGTGAAGTTGATGAATCTTCGAGACATTTTGAGTTTGATGTACTAATAGGGAACAATAAGTGGGGATCTCTATCATGCAGTTGGAAATTTAGGGCTGGAGCTGGGAGACTCTCGCTCTCCTCCCAACCCACCGTGACCTCTTAGTGAGATCAGTAGAAGCTCTGCAGTGGTTGAAGTTAGCAAAGGACTCAGCGTGGAAGAACAAACTGCCGCCAGAAACAGTGATGCTATGAAACTGATTATATTTAAGGGCTAGAAGGGGGAAAGCAACAGAAGTAAAAGGAGATCAGGAGGCAAGTCAAGGAAGGAGAAAATTGTTTTTCAGCATGAACTTCTGTATACAACATTTATGACATGGGTCTAGATTTGATCAAGGAATTAAAGAAAACTGGGGGAAAAAAGAGTACTTTATGTGTTTTAGGACTTAATATGATGGTGACTATGATATAGGATGAAAATAAGGAGTGGGCAGCAGGTGTCCTAAAAATTGTTATTAAAGGAATACATGAATAAATACACTTATATTTATATTTCCCTACAATTCCTGGCTTTCCTCCTTTATCATACAAGTTATTTTCCTAATATTAGTCCATAGTGTGTACCATAAATTTTTTGTTCTAAAAGAACAAAAAAGATGGTGTTTTTAAAGTATATTTTATAATGCTAGGAGGCAAACGTGATATAAGGAACTAAGGACAGACTTATTCAGCTAATGTATATCATCTGTAAAATGGGGATAATAACACTTGTCAGCTTATGTCAAAGAATTGTTATGTTGATTTAATTGAAAAGAATTATGCAGCATTGTATGAATGTAAAAGCTACAGTAATGTATAACAATTGATATTTAAGGATTTTTTTTGTGCTTCTGATCTTATGCTGGTAAAATTGTTATTACTTTAAATAAGTCATAAATATCTATTTTTTGCTCTATGTTCAGTAAACAACTGTTCTCATCTTTTTTACACATATAAATTTACTGTAATTTTTGCCTTCTGTGAGATGTTTGCATTTATCTTATTTTTGCCCACTTCTGCTCTGACAAATATGTGCCAAATAAAATGTTAGTATCAGCAAACAAACATTTTTGTTGGGTGTGTCCTTACTGTCCAAATGTTTGCTTTTAGCCAGAACTATTTGTTTCGAAGGCTTTCATGAAACATATATTTGTTTTTGAACCATCCTAACAGCTCAAATATTCCTGTCTACATTTCCTTAGGTCACTTTCTATTCAGTGCTTCTTTCTTATGAGTTCTCATTTTGGCCAGGATTTTTTCTGAGGCTTCAGTAGTTGCCTGGTAGGAATGCTTGTAAAAACATTTGTGGATAGCCCAAACATTTTTTAATAACATTTGCTTGGAAAAATTTTACTGGCAGTCAGGACACATTATTTAAACATATTTCAAAATATTTATGCATCCCTACAATACTTTGGTGATGGCTGTATAGCAAGGCTGAATTGATGTTTTTCTAGTTAAGTCTTTTTGTTTGTTTGTTTTTGGTTATTCATAGTGGTTGATTGATGACTGTTTGACAGAATTTCCACACAGCTGATTTGATTAATTCAATAGCAAGGTGGCTATAACAACCAGAGGTTTTTGAACTTTCTTCCTTCCCAGAGAAGTACACTTGATAAACAAATTAGATTAACTTTAAAATAATCTTGTCAGATGCTTGAGTCTCAGTTGCTATTTCAGCTCTTTTCTTCCTCTACTTCCCACCAGTAATTCAGAAAATGATGAATTTATTAATATCATTTTGGCGTTAGGATTTAGTAGTAGATGTAGCTGTAGTGAGACCTGTGGTTCTCTATATAGGGCTTATGACTTTTTTAAAGTTATTTTTCATATTCCATGACTATGTCTATGACTATGACTATGTCTAAGTGAAGAAATGGATAAATTATTTGTGTATTTATGTGGAGTAGGCAGATAAAACTTTTTCTGTGTGTGTGTGTTTTATTAGTAGCGTTCATTTTTGCATTTCTCAAAGTCTTGTTTAAGTATGTCTTTAAAAACCATATTATGAGAGTTTTAATTCATGAAAAGCTCCTTCTCTTTGAGTTTGCCTGTTCCCACGTTGCTAAGTCTGTCTTTCTGCACATATTTTCTTGCATCTCTCTCTTCAGTACTTTTGTTTTGTGTGTGTAGGGTTTTTTCCTCTTTGTGCTTGTGCTGTATTTTTTAATGTGACTTTCTCTATATATAACATTGTATATATACATCTCATTATGTGTCATTTCCTGTGCCCATGTATGTGTGCCTTTTCACCTGTGCCCAATCTGTTTTTCTTTGGGTGTTTCTATTTACTTCTGATCTCTATCTATGCCTTTATTAATGTCTTTCTCTGTGTGTCTTTGTACTGCGTGTCTCTCTTCTTGTGTTGATGTATATGTGTTTTGTGTTCTCTATTTCTATGTCCATTTCAGTGTATTCCTCTGCTTATCTGACTTTGTTCTTCTCTCTCTCACTGTCTTTCTCTACCTCTCTGTGTTTCATTTTTATGTATGCCTTTCTCAATTTTTATTTTATTTCAGTTCTCTGTACATGTCTTCCTTATTTATTTATTTATTTTTTGTCTTTTTTTGTGACTGGTAAGGGGATCACAACCCTGGGCTTGGTGTCGTCCGCACCGCACTCAGCCAGTGAGCGCACTGGCCATCCCTATACAGGATCCGAACCCGCGGCAGGAGCGCCGCTGAGCTCCCAAGCACTGCACTCTCCCAAGTGCGCCACGGGGCCGGCCCGTGTCTTCCTTCTTTTATGGTTACTATACAGTGTAATTTTTCTGCAGTGTTATATATACTAATCAGAATTTAAAGTTTCCCATTTTACATATATCAAAACATCATGTTGTAGACCATAACTATATACATTTTCTTCTTGTCAATTGAAAAAATTTTTAAAAAGTAAATCAGTTAGCTCTGACAAAAAAGTAAAATAAGGTTTCTTGCTCCATTTCATTAGAAAAATTAGTTAAAGATCATAAAAGGAAATTTATAGAAAGTACATGTAAATTAAAATAATAAAATTACATTTATTGGCTATTAGACTGATAAAGATATCCAATGTGGGAAAATAGTCGGTTACACATTATAATGGTACTAAAATCAACATTTCAGGAGAACCACATATTTCAGTTTGTAAGCTTTGACTCAGCAATTCTGCTTTAGGAATTTGTCCCTCCAAAATAACCAGGTAATTGTACAATTGTTTATTTCAAAATTGCCTTTAGGAGTATAAAATTGAAAGAAAATGTCCATCAATAGGGTTTAATTAAATGAATTATGGTACATCAAATATAATAGCATATTATATATCTATTTTTATAGAAAAATTCTATGATATATTGATAATTGGAAAAAATCAAATTACAAAAATATGTAACATGTACATATTGTATATGCCATTTATTTATTCAAACAATATATGGTAGGGAGTTTGGATTTTATTTTCAGTGGGATGGGAAGCTACTCACCAGTTTTGAGCATGAAAGTAGCATTATCTTGTTTACATTATCACTTGGGCTGCCATGTGGAAAAGCTAGAATGGGAGCAAAAAGTAGAATTAGAAAGCTTTTGCAGTTGTCTAAGGTAGAGATGACAATGGTTTAGACTAGGATGAGGCAGTTGAGATGGAAAGTGATTTATTTTGTACACCTGCTATGTAGTTCCACTACTGAGGAACTACAGAGATATCTGTATTATTTTATATGGGGTATAGGATAATGAAAGAACTTTCTTCTTTGTATTATAGATTTAACAAATAAGTATTATGAAAAATAATAAAGTTTCATCAATTTGGGGAAGAGTTTTCTGTTCTTAAATTTTAAAACAGAGATGAATATTTTTCTGTTTTGAAATATTAAATTAATTTGATCACTTTTCATGATTTTTCTTTCCTTTGCCTCTCTCCTCCACACTGTGGATTAGTGATGCTCTGTAAAAAGTGACTCTCTTTTCTGGCTAAGGCAATTTTCTTAGGTGTTCTGGTAATGCTATGCTTTGTTACATATTGTCCTAATGAGTTGTCAAGAAAAGATATCTGTTTAAAGCCTTTGGCATAACAACAACAACAAAAATAAGCCATATATTTGTCAAAATGTTATTTCCATGTGAACCTGAGAGAGTCTGAGCAAACATAATGTGAAATGATAAAGGTGAACACTTTGTTCAGTCACTGGAAGTTGACACTAACATCAAAGGAAAGCTAAATTTGAAAATTTAATGTTAAGTATAGTGATTTTATAACTTTAGCGTATATAAGACTTACACAAGGAACTATTTTTAAACACAGATTCCTGGACCCCACCCCAAGAGGTTCTGATCTCGTATGTCTGGAATGGGTATAGAATCTGTATTTAATGAGCTTCCAAGGTGATTCTAGTATAAGAGATTTAAGGGCCACATTTCAAGAAATGATGTTAATGAGTAAATCACAATAGCTAATCTACTTTAAAAATTTAACAGATTTTCCTTAAATCATAGCTACTAAATGAATTTCTAGGATTCTTAGATGACCTTATTTAAGGGATGATGGAAGTTGTTTAGGGAGATTATGAGTTCATAGGCAGTTCTACATTTCATTTCAAGACCTATTGGCCTTCTGGACCACAATTCTGGGCCAAAATTTTAACGAGCTGCCAATGTTTACTTCCATCAAGTAAAACTTGGCAAGCCTTTCCATCAAACAATGGCATTAATATTTATATATTCACTCTCATTCTTACTATTTAGTAATAATAGGTAGATAGTATGAATTCCCAAGAACATTCCCATAAAAGTATGACAAAGAAAGTATAAAAATGGAACCCTGGGCCGGCCCGGTGGCGCACTGGATAGTGCGCCACTTGGGAAGCGCGGCGGCGCTCCCGCCGAGGGTTCGGATCCCACATACGGACCGGTTCCCGCTCACTGGCTGAGCGAGGCGCGGGGGCAACACCGAGGGTTGCGATCCCGTTGCCGGACACGTTCCGGTACGGGGGCGACACTGAGGGTTGCGATCCGTTGCCGGACACGGAAAAAGACAAAAAAAAAAAATGGAACCCTGCAAATGCAGAATTCTGATCAATGAAAGCAGCTGTGTCGTGTAACTAAAAGACTATTTTAGAGCACTTTGACACAATCGGATTATCAAATCTTTAAGTCTTAAAAGACAATGAAATACAATAAATCTATCAGTCACTGGAGTAGAAGTTTGCCCCAAAAGTAACTGAACTTCTTGTAAAGGAGGGTCATGGGATATGCAGCAAGAGGTTTACAATGTTTCTACAGTATAGTAAAGTCTACCCATTTATAACCAAGGCATACACTAAGCATACAGTTTAACTATTTTGTGATCACTTAATATAAAACTGTTTATAATTCTATTTTAAATAAAGTTTATGGGTAGGGATCCAAACAGTCTTCCACGATGTAGTTGTTATATGAAAATACCTGTCCAATTCAGATAATCAGAGAGTTTTATGGCTGGAAAACCACCTAGTTCCGTGTATCTTAGACTTTAATGTGCTTGTGAATCTCTTGAGGATCTTGTCAAAATGAAAATTCTGATTGAAGGTCTAAAGTGTACCACCTGAGAGTCTGTATTTAAGACAAACTGTTAGTCCAAGAACCACACTTTGAGTAGCAAGGATTTATTCCAACCCTTTTGCTTAATAGATGAGGGACAGACAGTACTTCTGGCTTTGCAGGGCATCACCGTGACTCTGGGGAACTTAAAATCATTGGAGCTGAATATTATTAATGCCAGTTCCTCAAAATCTTATCACTAAGGTCTCTGGTAAGGCCTTGGTTGTTGTCCTTTCTGGACTGAGGTTTTCAACTTTTTCTTTCAATCTGTGAAAGAACTAAAAGATTCCTTTTACTAAATTCCTTCTTTTTGCTTGCTTTATCCAAAGAGTTTATGCTGCTTGGAATCAAAATAATAGAACCTATACAGAGTATGTGTTGGGACTTACACTGCAAAGAAATATGCTGTAATTGCATCACAAAGAAAAAAATTATTCTTCTCTCAGAACAAAGCAATAAATACATGGCCTTCAATGTTTACAGAGGTTCACTGGTGACTCCCAAAAGTCTCTTCCATCATGATCTCTCCATCTTCCAGGTTCTAGCCAATTTCCTACTTGACATCTCCATTTGAATGCCTAATAGGCATCTCAAACTAAACATATCAAAAATCCAAAATGTAACCTCCTAAACCTGATGTTTCTATAGCAAATTGCACCTCTTTCCATGTAGTTGCGCAAGTAAAAACCTAGGAATTATCCCTGATTTCTCTTTTTCCTTCCCTACATTCAATCTATTAGCAAGTTCTGCCAGTCTGCCTTAAAAATCAGCCAGAAACCAGCCACTTTCCATCTCAACTGCCTCATCATCGTCTAAACCACCATCATCTCTACTTTAGACAACAACAAAAGGTTTCTAATTCTATTTTTTGCTCCCACTCTAGCTTTTCCACACAACAGCCAGACTGATTCTTTTAAAATGTGAGCTAGATAAGGTTACTTTCATGCTCAGAACTGGTGAGCAGCTTCTCATCCCACTGAGAATGAAATCTAAACTCCCTACCATGACCTACAGGGCTTGTGTGATCGAATTTTCACTGAACCTCTCTTACATCATCTTGTTCCATTCTCCTCCTGGTGACACTGCTCCAGCTAGGCTCCATCCCTCTTCAAGTAGAATAAAAGGCCTGAGGAGAGGATTTTTGTCTGCTTTACTCACTGTTGTATTCCCAGAATAATGCCTGGCACAAGTAAATGTCAATTAATAGTTCTTAAATGAATGAATAAAGAAATAATCAATGTAATCATTTATGCACAGTAAACATAATAGACCTAATCACTGAAACTCAGGTAGGAAGTAAAGGGTTAGTCACAGGAGACAGGATCTCAGTTATTACTAACTACTTATACTACCTATACAGTCATTGATAACTACGAGAAGTAAGGTAGGTTGGCTGTCACCTGAGCTTCTCAGTTTTTCTCAGCCAGAGGTAGGCGACCTTCAAGTGACCTTAGCTGGGAGTAGTGAAGAGAAGTTAATGTAAGCAGTCAGCAGATGATGCATTGCTGTTACTATAGAGTTACTATGGATAGTTTGTGTAATTTAGTAAGGAGATAAAGTATATATCTTGCAATGTATCAATTACCCACATCAATTACTAGTCATTCATTTTTAAGCATGTTCTCAAAAGAGAAATATAGATACAAAATATTCTTAAAATTTTTTATGTAAGAGAATTATGGCTGAGAAAACTTATGATTAAAAAATGTCGACATGTTCACAAGGACAAAGAAATAAATGATGAAAAGAGACTTTAAAAGATTACTGAACACACCTCTCCTGTGGAAAGAAGGCCTTTCAGTTTCTATGGAATAATATCTATGATTATTGCTGTTCTAAAAGCATGCAAATGTCTTCTATTTCTTTGGTCCTCATTTGGTCAGGGATATTTATTACTTAGTTCTTGCTTTTTCTCAGTCTTGTCCAGATGTAAGCACCAACAAACTTGGTTCAATTGAACTATAGGTTCAATTCTGAAATTCCTTGAACCAGTGAAAAACCAAACTTGTCAGTGTTTTAATTGTTTAAACTTACAAGTGGATAGGGTCTGGAAATAGTCTGTGGCCTCCAGTCTGAGTTTTAGTTTCCTGGGCAAAACCCTTTGCCACCTGCTTCTGCAGTAAGAGGCAATATGCACAGTAATGTTCAACATGTGCAGCTAGCTAATGTGTCATGATTTCTGCTTCCTTTCTGGTATGCAATCCAGCTTCCTGCTGGGACAGTAGTCTTGGATTAACCTCCACATCATTACCTGATACTATGATCCTCTTCCTTTTTTCCTGTCCTAGGGGATGGACTTTACTTTCAGGTCCCCTTCAAATTGGACTAACCTAACTGTAGCCAAAATATACGCTCAACTGCAGGTATAGGTACTATCTAGACACCCTTCCTACACTGCCTGTCTTCTTAGGTGGAATTCCCTGAATATGAGTATAAGTTTGGACTGAGTTCAAATTTGCACTCCACTTTGAGGACCAGTGCTACAGCCAAGTTAATTCCCTTAGCTCCAATTTTGCTGGTTCTGGCTCACTCTCTCATTCCTTTTTTCTATGACTGACAGCATAGCATGCCTGAGCACAGAGTCCACGTGTGTTGGGACACATTCCTGAAGGTCTGAAAAACAACCAGATAATGAAGATAATTGTGAATGCTGCTATGTCACAGGATTGAAACTTACATAATTTTATGTCCTACAGAAGAAGATAGAACATTGGTGGAAGTGAAATTCACATATGGCTCTGTTGAGTATTTCTAAAAGTCCAAGGTTTCTTCTGATCAAGATGGCGGAATAGACAGTACCCAGCATCACACTCTCCCACAACCAATCAATTTACAACTATTGAAAAGCAATGACTGCAAAATGGTGCAGCCTTTATGGAAAAATGGTATGGAGTTTCCTCAAACAATTACAGATAGATCTACCATACGACCTAGCTATTCCACTGCTGGGAATATACCCAGAGGAATGGAAATCATCATGTTGAAGGGATACCTGTACTCCCATGTTTATTGCAGTGCTATTTACAATAGCCAAGAGTTGGAACCAGCCTAAACACCCATCATCAGATAAGTGGATAAGGAAAATGTGGTATATCTACACAATGGAATACTTCTCTGCTATTAAAAAAAAATGAAATACTACCATTCACAGCAACATGGATGGACTTAGAGAAAATTATATTAAGTGAAATAAGCCAGGCACAAAAAGAAAAATACCGCATGTTCTCTCTTATTTGTGGGAGCTAATAAAAATAAATAAGTAAATATACAAATGAGGGGGGGAGAGGGGGAAGAAGACACAACAACCACAACAATTCCTTGATCTTGTTAAGATAAGTGAACAGTTATGATGTTGATGGGGGCGGGGAGAGGGAGGGAGGAAAAGGAGGAATAGGTAAAGGGACATGAAAATCAACTATATTGCATACTGATAAAAAAAAAAAAAAAAAAAAAAAAAAAAAAAAAA
>NW_007732130.1:38866-47398 GCF_000696425.1 Galeopterus variegatus
AAAAAAAAAAAAAAAAAAAAAAAAAAAAAAAAAAAAGCTATGAACTGCCAAGCTGGGGCCACTAGTTCTCAGGGGAAGAGGAAGAGAGACCTATGGAGTTCATGAAGGCAGGAGAAGACATGATGAGAGAAAGAAAGGACTGCTTCGACTGTTTCAAGCCCTGGTCACATCAGTGCTGGCCTGCTGAACACATGGAGCTAGTGCTGGCAAAAACCATAGCTGTGCCTTTTGCATGAAGTTGTTTGGAGGCTGCAAAGATTGGTGGTCCCAAGGCTAGCAAGATTACTAACAGCATTCCCACAGACCCACATAGGAACAAGGGGCCACAGACGACTGAAAAAAGGAGCCACTCAGAGGCTAGTGAATCACCACAAGGGACTGGTGCATGGCCCATCCCATGGGCAGTGTTTGGAGTATGGGAGGTGGGAGAGACAGACCCACCAGGGGGAACACTGGGGCACAGCATGGACAGCTGATCTGCCCTTTAATCAGCACAGGCCCACTTAGTGGAACCTGATCAGGAACATAGAACTACAGGGGGTACAGTTGGCTAAAAAGACACAGGCCCAGACCAGAATTTCCACACAACCTAGGTATATCAGACCTCACAAGACCTGGAAGTCCTTACAAGGTCAACAATTAAAACCTGTGCTGCACGAAAAGCCTTCTCCAGAGAATCAGCAGCAAAGCAGCAATTTAGCTCAACCACAGTGCTCAAATGCTGGTTCCCACAGGGAGTTTCTCCATTTTGGAAGTAACCAAAAGACAGCAAATTAGTTCCAGTGCAGCATTTAAATGGTGGGAATAGTGAATAATCCAATACAGAACTGAAAGAAAAAACAAAATCCCACAGATCAGAGACAAAGTTCTGATATTAACCAGTAAAGGTCTAATACCATCAAAGAACACCTATAAAACCTAGAAGGAATGGAAACCCCTTGGGCTCCCAAGTCAGGGTGGGGGGAGGGCCAAGGGTCTCAGCCATGCCCCCTAACATCCGCATCCAGCTCAACAGGCCCCTGGGATGCCACTGAAAGCATCCCGGGCTCCTGAGCTGGGGTGGTAGGGAGCTGAGGACCTCAGCCACCCCCCCAATTTCTGCATCCAGCCCAGTGATGACCACCAAGAACTACCTCAAAAGCTGCCATTGGAAGCACCTTGGGCTCCCCAGTTGTGAGAGGCTGAGGGCCTCAGCCATGCCCCCCACCCAAGTCCACATCCAGTCAAGCCACAACTGAGCTGCCACTGGAAGCACCCTGAGCTCCCCTGCCAGAATGAGGGGGGTGCCAAAGGTCTTGACCATGTTCCCCTACTTCCTCTTCCCCTCACCCTATCTTCCTCCTCTTTCCACTCTCCCCCTCCCCCAAACTCCACAACCACATCTTAGAATGTAATAATAATAAATTAATTAATTTTTAAAAAGTTCAAGGTTTTACCTGTTGGTTTACAATAAGTGGAATAGTCAAAATAGAGATAGGATATTGTATGAGTCCATTTCTGTTGTTTATAACAAAATACCTGGAGCTGGTTAAATTATAAGAAAACAAAATTTATTGCTTACAGTTTCAAAGGCTGGGAAGTCCAAAGTCCAGGGAATACAGGTGGTGAAGGCCTTAGTGGTGGCAACAGTGACAATGGGGTTTCACATAGCAGAAATATGTGTAGCAGAGAGAGACTAACCTCTCATGTGCTCTTCTTTTAAAGTCCTCAGAACAATGCCTATGATCACCATTTTTAATTCATTCACTATGGCATGGTCTTACAATCTAATTACTTCTTCAAGGCCCCACCCTTCAATTTCCATAATAGGGTTTCTCACCCTCAACAGTTAGTGGGAATTAAGCTTCTAATGTATGAACTTTGGAGACACAATTTAATCAATCCACAGCAGATACCTACTCTGAAATGTGCAGAATAATAATGTTGATTTATGAAATAACTAGGGATCTCCTAGTTGGAATGAAACCATTCTTTTTTCTCTTGGAATTGAAAACCATGTTATTCAAGAGGAATGATTACAAGTAATATCCAGTCTAATATTAATCAAAAGTTTTGAATCTAGTAAATTCTTTGTGCTTCTACTTGGAAATTTTCTTAGAGAGGATGGGAGTGAGATCCTATTCCAGTGAACCCAACCTCACTGATTTACTACCCACATTATCAAAAATGAAATGATAAAGAGAGAGGGCAAAGATGAACATTTGTTGTAGAAACATTGCTAAATGATTTTGTACATAGACAATTCTAGAATGCTTACGTGATATGCATGGATTAGAACATCAGCAAAGGTTAAATTTAATAATACAAATTAAAATAATTGATTGATAAGAGAATATAGTATTCCTCAGTGGAGTTGCTATTCAAAGGGCATGCACTTTTCCAATTTTGATTGGAATTGTTATAATCCCATTTTAGCATCTTGTTAAAATGTTCTCCCTAGGGAGAAATAATCTTTTAATTCTGGATTTTGGAAAATCACTGCCATTAAGAAGCAACTATCAAGCAGAAGACAGAATTTCTGAACTTGAAGACAGTGGCTTTTTTTTTTAATGAAAAGAAAAAAAGAATTTAAAAAACAAAGAAAGCCTATGATATCTATGGGACAGTTTTAAGCATACAAACATCCATTTGATGGATGTTTTGGAAGAGGAAAGGAAGGGAAAAATTATTGAAAACCTATTAGTAAAATATAGCTGAAAATGTCCCTAGTACTGGGAAAGACATGAACTTATAGATCCAAGAGGCTCAAAGATTCCCAAACAGATTTAACTCCAAAACGTCCTCTTTGACACACATTGTAGTCAAATTGTCAAAAGTCAAAGACAAAGAGAGAATTCTAAAAACAGCAAGAGAAAAGTGTTAAGTCACCTAAAAGAGAATCTTCATAAGACTAACAGCAGATTTTTCATCAGAAAATTTACAGGCTAGGAGAGAGTAGTAGGATATATTTAAAGTGCTGGAAAAAAAAAAAAGAAAGAAAGAAAGAAACTGCCAGCCAAGAATGCTATACCCAGCAAAGCTATTCTTCAGAAATCAAGGGGAAATAGTTTGTCTTTTCAAGACAAACAAAAACTGAGAATTCATCACCACTAGACCAGCCCTACAAAATAATCTTAAGGGAGTCCTACATCTGGAAGAAAAAGAACAATAACTACCATCATGATAACACACAAAATACTAAAACTCACTAGTAGAGCAGATGTGCAAATGAGAAAGATAAATGATATCTTATTACTAGAGAAAACCACTGAATAACAAAGAAAAACAATAAGAGAAATAAAGTAACAAAAGATATACAAAACTAGAAAAAATGAACAAAATATCAGGAGTAAAGCAATACTTTTCAATAACAACCTTAAAAGTAAATGGATTAAATTTTCCATTTAAAATATATAGACTGGCTTCTGGTCAAGATGGTGGAATAGATGGTCCCCAGCATCACTCTCTCCCACGAATCAATCAATTTACAACCGTAAAAAAGCAATGAGAGCCAAGCTGGGGCCACTAGAGTTCAGGGGAAGAGGTGGAGAGACGGATGGAGTGCAAGAAGGTTGGAGAAACCATGATGAGAGAAAGAAAAAAACACTCAGACCGTTTCGAGCCCTGGCCACTTCCAGGCTGGAGCTGCTAAGTGCACAGAGTAGCAGCCAGCAAAAGCCACAGCTTTGCTCTTCAGATGTAGTTGCTTGGAGGCTTCAGGGAAAAAGGTGGCCTTGGTGGCCCCCCAGGCCACCTGTGGACCCACATAGGAGTGAGGAGACCTACAACTGAAAAAAAGGAGCCACTCAGAAGCCAGTGAGTCATTGTAAGGGACCAAAGCATGGTCTGTCCCATGGGAATTGTTTGCAGCATGGGTGGTGTGGGACATGGGCCCACTAGGGGAACACTGGGGCACAGCAAGGACAGCTGATATGCCCCCTAATCAGCACAGGACCACTCAGAAGAGACTGGTCAGGAATATAGAATTGCATGGGGTGCAGTTTGATGAAAAGACTCAGGCCCAGACCAGAGTTTCTACACAACCCAGGTGCACTGGATTGCATGAGAGATGGAAGTACCTATAAAGTCAACTATTAAACCCTGAGCTGCACAGAAAGCCTTCCCTAGGGAATCAGCAGCAAAGCAGCAATTTAGCTCAACCACAGAGCTCAAGTACTGATCCCCACGTGAAGTTTCCCGTTAGCAAAGGACAACAAATTAGTTCCAGTGCAGAGTTTAAATGGTGGGAACAGCAAATAATCTAACACAGAAATGAAAGAAAAAACAATGTACCTGCAACCAGAGACATAGTTACATATTAACTAGTAAAAGTCTCATTTCACCAAAGAACAACTATAACATCTAGAAGGATCAGAAGTCCCCTGGGCTACCAAGCCAGATAGGGGGAAGGCTGGAGGCCTCAGCAATGTCCCCTGCCACCCACAACCAATCCTGAGGGTGGGGGACCAGGGCCTTGGCCATGCTCCCCTGACACCCATAGCCAGCCTAGCAGCAACCACTCAGCTGCCACAGGAAGTGCCCTGGGCTCTCCCAGCCAGAGTGGGGAGGGGCCTTGGGCCTCAGTACAACCCCCCAACATGTGCAGCCAGCCGAGCAGTGACCACTGAGTGGCTGCTGGAAGCACCCCAGGCTCTCTAAAACTGGGGTGGTGGTGGGGCCTTGGGCCTCAGTCACGCCTCCTGAACACTTGCAATCAACCCAGTTATGACCACCAAGCTACAGCATGGGATGGTGGATGGGGAAGGGCTTTTGATACACCACCCTGACATCTGCACCCAGCCTGGTAATGACCAAGCCACCTCTGGAAGCCCCCCTGTCTCCCCTGTGGGAATAAGGGGGATGCCATAGGCCTCAATCCCATCCCTCCTCCTTCTATCCCATTTCCTTCCCCTTTCCCCTCTCCCCCTCCTTCCCAATGGCTTCTCAACTACATCCTAAAATGTAAAAAATAATATTAATAAAATTACGTTTTCTTTAAAAAAATAAAAAATAAATATGTTGACTGACTTAATGGATTAAAAAACAAGATCCTACTATATGTTGCCAATAAGAAACTCACTTCACTTATAAAGACACACATAAACCGATCATAAAGGGTTGGAAAAAAATATTTTACTCAAATGGAAACCAAAAATGAGCTATACTTATATCAAATAAAGTAGACTTTAAACCAAAAAAAAAATTGTGGAGACTTGATATGTGGTCTAACATGTGGTCTTCCTGGAGAATGATTTATGTGCTTATGAGAAGAATTCTGTAGTGTTGGATGAAATGTTCTGTAAATGTCTGTCAGGTCCATTTGATCTACAACACTATAAAAAGAGACAAAGAAAGACATTATATAAGGATAAAGGGATCAATTCATCAAGAGGCTATAACAATTGTAAATATATATGCACCTAACTTCACGGCACTCAGATATATACAGCTAATATTATGGGATCTAAAGGAAGAGATAGACCCCAATACAATAATAATTGGTGAATTCAGCTCCTATCTCTCAGCACTGGACAGATTACCTACAAAGAATTGCTGTATTTAAACTACACTGTAGACCAAATGGAACTTAAAGACATTTACAGAACATTTTATCAAACAACTGCAGAATACATATTCTTTTCATCAGCACATGGATCATTCTCCAGGATAGACTGCATGTTAGGCCACAAATTAAGTCTCAGTAAATTATAAAAAATTTAAATCATATCAAGTATCCTTTCATACCACAATGGAGTAACACTAGAAGTCAATAACAAGTGAAACTTTGGAAACTATACAAATACATGAAAATTAAACAACATGCTCCTGAATGACGAACAGGTTAAAGAAGAAATTAAGCAGTAAGCCAAAAAATCCCTTGAAGTACATGAACATAGGAGCACAACACACCAAAACCTAAGGGATGCTATAAAAGCGGTACCAAGTTTCTTACAGTAAATGCTTAAATCAAAAAAGTAGAAAGATTTCAAATAAACAAACTAATGTTGCCTCAAGAACAAGAAAAGCAAGAACAATCAATCCTGGAATTAGTAGATGAACAGAAACAATAATGAGAGCATAACACAATAAAATAGGGACCAAAAAAATGATACAAAAGATCAATAAAGCAAGAAGTTGGTTTTTCAAAAATGTGAACAAAATTGTCAAACTATTAACTAGACTAAGAAAAAATAGAGAAGATGGAAATAAAAGTCAGAAATGAAAAAGGAAACATTACAATTGATACCACAGAAGTATAAAGAATCACTAGAGACTATTACGAATAACTATACACCAACAAATTGGAAAATCTGAAGGAAATAGCTACATTTCTGGACACATACAACCTACCAAGACTGAAGCAAGAAGTAAAAAACCCAAACAGACCAAGTAACGAGATTGAATCAGTAATCAGCAGCCTCCCAACAAAGAAAACACCAGGATCAAATGGCTTCACTGCTAAATTCTACCAAACTTTAAAAAAACAATTAATATCATTTCTTCTCAAACTATTCCAAAAAACTAAAGCAGAAGGTGTTCTCTCAAACTCCTTCTATGAGGACAGCATCACCTGGATAACAAAATCAGAAAATGACATACAAAAAAAGAGAACTACAAGTCAATATCCCTGATGAACAGAGATGCAAACATTCTAATGAAATATTAGGAAACTGAATTCAACAACACATCAAAAAGATTATACATCATGATTAAGTGTGATTTATCCCAAGGATACAAAGATGGCTCAACATATGCAAATCAATAAATGTGATACACTGCATCAACAAAATGAAGGACAAAAAAATATCCCCACAGATGGAGAAAAAACATAAAATTCAGTTTCCCTTCAGATAAAAACTCTCAATAAATTATCTAAGGAAAGTATCTCAATACAATAAAGGTCATATATGACAAACCCACAGCTAACATCATTCTGAATGGGGATGTTTCTCTAAGACAGAAATAAAACAAGGATTCCCATCTCATCATTCTTTATTAAGATACTGGAAGTTCTAAGCAAGAGAAAGAAATACAGGGCATTCAAACTGGAAAAACGGAAGTCAAATTGTTCCTGTTGGCAGACAATGTGATCTTATACATAGAAAAATCTAAAGGCTTCATTGAAAAACTCTTAGAACTGATAAACGAATTCAGTAAAATGCAGGATACAAAGTCAATATATAAAAATCAGTAGCATTTTTATATATCAACAATGAACTAGCAGAAAAATAAATCAAGAAAGCAATTTCATTTACAATAGCTACCAAGAAAAATAAAATATCCAGGTATAAATTTAATAAAGGAGGTGAAAGATCTCTACAATGAAAAGTACAAAACAGTGACAAAAGAAATTAAAGAGGACACAAAATGAAAAGACATTCCATGTTCATGGTTTGGAAGAATTAATATTGTCAAAATAACAATACTACTTAAACTGATCTACAGATTCAATGCAATCTCTATCAAAATACCAATGACATTCTTCACAGAAAGAGAAAAAACAATTCTGAAATCATATGGAACCACAAAAGACCCAAAATATCCTAACCAATTCTGAGTAAAATGAATAAATCTATAGGCATTACACTACCCGATTTCAAAATATACTAGAAAGCTATAGTAATAAAAATAGCATGGTATTGGCATAAAAACAGACACATGGACCAATGGAACAGAATAGAGAACCTAGAAATAATCCACATATCTACAGCCAACTGAGTTTTGACAAATGTACCAAGAACATATACTAGAAGCAGGAAAGGGAAAGGGTAGGGGTGATAGTGAGAGGTTGGTTAACGGGCACAAAATTATAGCTAGATAGGAAAAATAAGTTCTAGTGATATACAGTAGTGGTAGGCATCTATAATTAAGAATAATTTATTGCATTTTCTCGAATGGCTAGGAGAGGGGAGCTCAAATGTTCTCATCACAAAGAAATGGTAAATTTTTGTAATGGATTTGCCAACTACCCTGATTTGATCATCACACATTGTACACATGTATTGAAATATAACTCTGTATCCCATAAATGTACCAATCAATACATTTCAATTAAAATATAAATAAATTTCTAAAAATAGTGGTCACATATAACTAATAAATTTTTTTTCTATAAAGGAGTTATAGTAGTTTCCTAGGTAAGTAAAAATATTGAAGATCTTTTTAAGCTGTGATTTAAATTTTTAGAAAATGTGACATGAATATCTGATGACCACATAGAGACAGATTTTCTCATCAGTAGGCATTTTGGAAATTTGGGTCTGGAATGTAGCAAGAAGAATCTGGGATGAAGATATAAACTAGAGAATTATTATCATAGCAGTGATGATTAAAAGCACATTTGTAGATTGATGAAATAATTCAGGAAGAGTTATGATCAGCAGTTATCAGATTTAGCAGCCATTAAGGATCACCTGGAGAGTTTTTTTTTTCCTTTTTGTCTTTTTCTGTGTCCGGCAACTGATTGCAACCCTCAGCGTCGCCCCTGTACCGGACCGGGACCGGCAACGGGATCGCAACCCTCGGTGTTGCTCCCACACCTCGCTCAGCCAG
>NW_007732130.1:48328-97619 GCF_000696425.1 Galeopterus variegatus
GCGGGAACCGGTCTGTATGTGGGATCCGAACCCTCGGCGGGAGCGCCGCCGCGCTTCCCAAGTGGCGCACTATAGCAGTGCGCCACCGGGCCGGCCCCACCTGGAGAGTTTTTAAAAACTACCAAGACAGGACCCACACCCAGAGATTCTACTTTAGTTGGTCTTAAGAACTGGGCATCCGACAAACCATTCTCTTGGATAGGAAGAATTAACATTGTGAAAATGTCCATTCTACCCAAAGCAGCCTATAGATTCAATGAAATTCCCATTAAAATACCAATGACATTCTTCACAGAAATAGAGAAAACAATCCAAACATTCATATGAAACAACAAAAGACCCCGAATAGCCGAAGCAATTCTATGCCAAAAAAATAAAGCCAGAGGCATAATACGGCCCAACTTCAAATTATATTACAAAGCTATTGTAACCAAAACAGTGTGGTACTGGTGTAAAAACAGACACTTGGATCAATGGAAAAGAATAGAAAACGTAAGAATCAACCCACATACTTACAGCCAACTGATCTTTGACAAAGGCAGCAAGAACATACATTGGGGAAAAGTCTGCCTCTTCAATAAATGGTAATTGGAAAATTGGACATCCATATGCAGAAAAATGAAACTGGACCTGTACCTCTCACCATATACCAAAATCAACTCAAAATGGATTAAAGACTTAAATATAAAACCTGAAACCATAAAATTACTAAAGGAAAATATAGAGGAAACACTCCAGGTAACAGGACTGAGCAAAGACTTTATGAGTAAGACTCCAAAAACACAAGTGACAAAAGAAAAAAATAAATAAATAGCATTGTATAAAACTAAAAAGTTTCTGCACAGCAGAGGAAAAATCAACAGAGTGGAAACACAACCTACAGAATGGGAGAAAATATTTGCACACTATATTTCTGACAAGGAATTCATATCCAGAATGTACAAAGAACTCAGCCTATATAGTAAAAAAACAAATAATCCATTTAAAAAATGGGCAAAGGAGATGAATAGACACTTGTCAAAGCAAGACATACAAATGGCCAACAGGTACATGAAAAAATGCTCAGCATCACTAGTCATTAGAGAAGTGCAAATCAAAGCCACATTGAGATGTCATCTTGCCCCAGTTAGACTGGCTATTATTAAAAAGAGTGAGAATAACAAATGCTGGTAAGGATGTGGGGAAAGGGGAACTCTTCTACACTGTTGGTGGGACTGTAAATTAGCACAGCCATTATGGAAAACAGTATGGAGGTTTCTCAAACAACTACAGATAGAACCACCATATGATCCAGCAATCCCACTACTGGGCATATATGCAAAGGAATGGAGATCATGTCGAAGGGATACCTGCATTCCCACATTCATTGCAGTTCTATTTACAATAGCCAAAATATGGAACCAATCTAAGTGTCCATTGATGGATGACTGGATACAGAAAATGTGGTGTATATACACAATGGAATACTACTCAGCCATAAAAAAGAATGAAATTCTGCCATTTGCAGCAACATGGATGAGTCTGGAGAAAATTATGTGAAGTAAAATAAGCCAAAATAAGAAAGAGAAACACTACATGTTCTCACTTATAACTGGGTGCTAAGAAGGAAAGAAAGAAAGAAAGAAGTAAAGGAAGAGAAAGGAAGGAAGAAAGGAAGGAAGGAAGGAAGGAGAGAGAGAGAGAGAAAGAAAGAAAGAAAGAAAGAAAGAAAAGACCACAACAATTCATTGAACTTTCAGAAGGAGAGAACAAACCTAAGGTTACTGGAGATGGGGGTAGGGAGGGAGGGGGTTTGGGGAAGAACAGTTCAGGTAAATGGTATAAAGAAAAATCATGATTTGTAATAATGAATATGCTAATAAAAAAAAAGAACAGGGCATCCATTTTTTTAATGCTTTTCAGGTGATCATACTATGCTGTAAGGGTTGAAAACCTTAGTACAGATAGAGATGAACTAACAATGGAGCCCAAGGAGGAGTTGCAGGGATGTAGAATGTGTCAGGCAGAATTTTGCCTCTTACAGTCTTCACCCCCTGAGGTTACTCTTATGAATGTGTTACATTAGGTGGCAAGAAGAGGACTTTGAAGATGTAATTAAGGCTGCTATTAATTTTAAAATAGGGAGATTATCTTGGATTATCCAGGTGGACCTGATCTAGTCACATAAGCCCTGAAAAGCAGAGATCATTCTCTGTCTAGTAGTAGAGGAAGCCAGACATTTGAAGCCTAAGAAGGATTTGAAATGTTCTTATTGTCCTAAAGATTCAGGGAATCATGTGCCCAGAAAACAGGGAAATGAGTACCCACAACCAGAAGAAACTGAATTCCTTCAACAACTGGAATGAGTTTGGAGGCAGAATCTTCCCCAGAGCCTTAGATAAGAGCGCAGCCAACACCTTGATTTCTACCTTGGGAGGCTCTGAGCAGAGGATCCAGGTGAACCACTCTATGCCCTGACTCCTGATCCACTCACTGTGAGATAATAAATGGGTGTTTTAAGTTACTAAATTTGTGACAGTTTTCTATTGCTGCCATAACAAATTAATACACAGAAGAAGTGGAAGAGCCAACTATCACAAAAGCCGAGGTGGAAGGAAAAGATGTTATATTTGTCCATTAAGAAGTCATTGACTTTTGAGAAAGTGGTTTCTCCCTCTTCATAAATAAGGTGCACTTACAACCAGGGCTACTTCTAGGAACTGCATGGATTATATAGCTTGGATTTGAAGTACAATACCCAGTAGAGTTGGCCTGACATTAATCATTTCTTATAGATAGCATTTCATGTTTTCCAGTGCATTTAATAATTTCATTTGGGTACTGGGTCTTTTCCTAATCATAATTGTCTCAGCTGTAGCAATATCATTTCTAATAAGGAATTTTGAATGAAATTTTGCTATGCAGTTAGCATCCAGAGGTAGGAGTAGAGACTTAATCTGGTGATAGAGGGCAGGAAAACAGGGAAAAGAGTAGAAGCAAGTCTTTGAGAATGAGAATGGGAAGCAAAAGAAGACCATGCAAATGAGTGCAGAGCCCTGTAATAGAGAAGAGTGTGCAAAGGCCTACATGGAGTAGGAGGCAGAAACTCCACCCACCTTCTACCCAGTTGAGACTAGTAGGTGTGTTCTGGGATCTCAGAGGAGTAGTAGGGAGAACAGCAATGCCTAAAAATGATTGGGAGAGGGTTTGGCTCTGGGGAGAGTAGCAAGGATGTCAGTGGAGAATGGATGTGGCTGCAGTGCTCTTAACAGGTGAATGTGGAGGGAGGCAGTATTAACAGAGAAGGAAGCAGGCATCAAAAAGATTCCAAGGCATGGACTTGCTTGGCCCATATCCACAAATGGTCAATTTAGTGGTGTTAGTTTAGAAATTACTTCTGAGCACCTCTGGAAGGGAATCGGAAAAGGCTCTTCCCAGGGATGAATATTAATACAGACCTGATACAGAAAGCAGTTTTTAGTTGGCATCATGAACTTAATTAAAAAAAAAAAAATTTTTTTTTTTTTTTGGATCAGTGGAGCCTGGGACAGCATCACCATGTATTAATACTTTTTTCTAAAACCCTCTCCAAACTGTTCATTGTTTGGTGGTTAATTCAGGCTCTCACTATTTCTCCAAGTACTATAGCTCGTTCTTAAGTTTGCTTTCAATGTTCCATATTTAGCACAAAGAGTTTCTTGGTTTTAGATTACAGAAATGGCTGCTTCTTTCCATCCTATCTTTTTTGAATGCCAGCATAGTGTGTGATGTTTCCAGCTCTTTTATCTTAACATTCTAGTTTATTTTATGGATTATTTTGTTATTATCATCCTCTTGCTCAAAACTGATAATTACATCCTTGACATGAGTTAAAATGTATGACCCTCTGTTAACTTGGCTTCTGGAGGATAAGCATGGGGAGAATCTCCTCTCTGTACTTCAAGGTTTCTTTGTTGAGCACTTCATCTGGTCCCATGGTTTGTACTCTGGCAGTTTGCTTAAATACATATCTCTTAGTATCATCTCCTTCTTTATTCCCACAGCCACTGATTTATTTCAAGACTTCATTATTTTCTGATCGGATAATTGAAATAGTTTCCCCACCTCTGGCTCCAACCACCCTTATAACCTGTACTCTACACTGAAGCAAGAGTGACTTTTTAAGCACACAAATCTAATTGTCACTTTCTTCTGTTCAATGGCTTAACATTGCTTGTCAGATGTGTCCAAATGCCTCAGGACAGAGAACCAAGTATTTACTGACCTCTATCTACCTATCCAGCCTCTTCTTCTTGCCTTTTCTAAATAAATTCTGCACGTAAACAATACAAAATGATGAGTCTGGCTTCTGTGATTTTGCATAAGCTGTTTCCTTTTTCTCCCCCCGCCCCCATCGTCTGCCTGCTCACCCTGTCTCTGTGCTCCAAAGCACCATAATTGTACCTCTATTACAGTGCTTTGTCATGTGGTCTGCTACAATGTAATATCTCTTCAAGTAGCCAGTGAACTTCTAGAGGGCTGGAATTATATCTAGTTATCTTTGTTTATTAAATGAACAATTCAATTTCCAGCTAAAATTAATGATAATTTGATATATGTCTCATACTGTTAATGTTTCTTTCCCTTTTTAAAATGTGCATGTTTACCTTGGTCATCTGGGTTATAGGCATCACCCAGAAGCTTCTTAGAAATGCAGAATCTCAGGCTCCAGACCTAGTGCATCAGAATCTGCATTTTAACAAGATCCCCAGGTGATTCATAATTACAATACAATTTGAGAAGCAAGGGCCTAGGAGATATTTCATCTGATAGAGAGTTCTAATTGCATTCTGGACATTCAGGAGCCCCTTACCAGTATCTCCCATGTGTATGTCAGTGAAGTATACAGCTTTAAGAGTTGATATGCTTTTCCCGCCAGCCAGAAAAATCTTGCCTTATAAGACAAAATTGATTTCTCTGAAGAAATCTTCATCATTTGTTAAAGAAATTTCTGCACCTGAATGTAGGCAGTATTCATATGGGGGATTCTCCAAAGTAAGCTTAAAACAACCACCCTCAGACCACGAGTAGCTTCATGCATCATGCTCTGATCTTTCCTGTGGACAGTTCTGGCATCTGCTTTGGACTCTCAGCCTTCCCCAGATGAAGATATCTGCTTTTCTGTTATCTATTCTTCTTTACAAGGATACTTATCTTGGGTTGCTTCTCTCTGTTACTGTTATTGTCTTTGCAAGCTAACTCTAATTTCCCATTTTCTTCTCTTTCTCATATTTCTTCTTTGCAATTATATTCATCTATCATTCTGTCCTTAAAACAGTCTAATTTCAGTTTTACCTCAGCTCTTGTTTCAAGAATATTAATGAGATAAGTATGAAAGACTGCACATCAAAAGTCCTTTGTTTCTTCTTTGTTTCTATTCTGTTATCCCAGAGTCTTTAACAGTGCATAGCATCTTTACATATCTTCCAACCCCTTTTTTGTCTTTTTATATATGCATTATTAGTAAATGTTTAAGTTTAGGCATCAATATATTTTCTGGAGCTGCGCCTATCTATCTCTAGCAGTGTTCCTCTTTGCTTTAAGGACTTGCTTATTCTCTAAAAGCAGATTGAGGTCTAATCTCCTGTTTTTCTAACTAAGCTTTCTTCTGCTGAAAATATTCCACAGATTTTTCTTGAATAGCATCATCTCCAGTTCAGTTTTTATAGCAATTGGTTTGTATTGTTCTACTTTGCTTCTACAGATTTAATAACTGACATCCTTCCTTTTAAAACATCCTCCCCTGCTGTACTGTTTAACATAGGCCAAACCATTTTTGTTTACCTTCACTACCATAATTTTCATCCAGTGTGTCAGAGGACACGTTCTATTAGCAGAGCTAACCAGTTGGTCACAAAGGACTTAAAGTCTCCTTAAAGTCCTTTCCTTAAAATTTCACAGTACAACAACACAATGTGGTAAAGCAAGGTAAAAGGAAAGCAGGGGGAAAAACAGGAAATTATACTATCACAGGAAATTGCAGTAATAAAGTGAAAAGCCAAGAAAGCAACTGTCCAGCAAGTCATAAAATTCTAATCATGCAGCAGGGATAAATTGAACCTCTACTCACTGACTGACATGGTTTTGTATTGTTCTTTTAGTCTTTATTACATGCATACCCTTGTGACTGGTCATTTTACAGTTGAGCTAAATAAAACACAGAAAGATTTAGGGACAAACTAAAAGTTTCACCATAATGATTGGCAGAACCAGGTCTAGGGTATGGGTCTTCTGACACCTAGAGAAGGACATTTTCCTTAATAATTAAAATTTATTGAATCGATAACTTTCCAGGTCCCATCTTCTTTACATTTTATTGTAGTATATCCTCCTCACAAAGTCTGACGAAGCCATTTCACAGATGAAAAGTTTGAGGCTGAGGAAGGCAAACACGAGGTTCTTCACTGTGAAAATGTTCTCTTTTACCCCAGAAGATAGGCTCACATGCATCAAATGACTTTCCCAAATGAGCCATAATGTACTAGGGACCTGAGAAGGCAGGAAGATGAACATATTCCTTCTCAAAGAGAATAGGTGCCCCGCAGTTGCTATAGCAACTGGAAACTGATGTACACACATTTCTGTTAAAGAATTTCTGCATATTGAAGATGTCTTCCTGTCTGACCAGAAGCCGAAAGAGTTTGGCTTCATTAATTAAAGCAGAGGTATCTAAAATGGGGAGCATGTACCACAGGAAATATGCAAGTCAGTTCCCTGGAGACTGAGAAAAATATTGCTCAAAATTTTTTAAATGATAATTAACTTTTGTAAATATCAAGTCAAAGGTCAGAGCAAAGGTCATCTGATTTCTTTCTTTTGTGAAGAAAACAAGGGGTTTTAGTCACTGTGATTGATTTCAGAATAGTAGCTAAGGATGAGGTCACTGCTTTCTTTCTATGCAGAAACTACAAAAGGAATGAAATTGCAAGAAATACAGAAATAATTACATTAAGGTGAATATCAAATAACAACTAATAATTTGTGTAGCATTTACAAATAGTATGACACTTGGTTTTAAACTTTGTGAAGTTCTTTGCTCTGTTGGTAAATGAAGCTGGGAGAGCAGCTCTTGAGAAGATCTGATGACATCATGTCATCTTGCTCTGAGGCCACTACATAGTTGCCATGCCACATGCAGCGTCAAAACAAGTAGTGGGGCATATCCAAAAAAGTTCACAAAGGAAAAAAAACACTTCAACCTTTCACTCTTTCAGCATTCACTTGCCTAAATTAACCAACATTGAGCAACATACAAAGTCTAAAGCCTGTGTGAGAAACAAGACAGAAATATTTGCATTTCTGCTGAAACTAAGCATTATGAAGTTGAAACTATTACCATTTAAACCAAACAACAAATTTAAATATGTGTCCCAAGTGATGAGTTAGGACTTCCTCATGGACTGGAGAGAAAAGTTGAGTGATCAACTACCCTGGGTTGCTAGGGACTAAGAATGTCTCCAGGTTGTGAAACTTTCAGTTTTAAAATCAGTTTGTCTTAGGCAAACTGGAACAAATTGGTCCTCCAAGCTGGAAAAGATCTTTGAGGCCATCTAGTCCAATTATCTTATTTTGTAATTGAGAAAAATGAGGCCTATTGAAATTATAAGATTCCTGCAGGATTCTTTTTCTCCCTAATTCTTGTCAATGTCTTTTCTTTTCCCAGTTTCTCAAGCCATGTGATAAACTTAGTCCATAGGATCATGCAGTAGAGACAAATGGCCTTTCTCATCAGATAGGTCTAGGATGGGGCTGAGTGTTGGATTAACTGGCTCCTAGAGTGGCTGTTCTTCTCAGATCTGGAGGTCACCTGACTTACTGTGGGAATGCCTGGCTGCTCCTCCAGGAGAACAAAGAACATCCCTATTATTAGTTAGAATGCTGCTCTGCCCCTTTCTGAGTGACACTGCAAAGCACCAAGATAGAAGTGAAGTATTCACAGGCACAGAAGGGAAAACTGGTGCCTTAATCTGCTTGGGCTGCTATAGTGAAAATCATCAATCTGATAGCATATAAATAACAGAAATTTATTTCTCACAGTTCTGGAGGTGGAGAAGTCTAAGATCAAGGCAATAGCTGATTCAGTGTCTGGGGAGAGTCCCCATCCTGGTTCATAGATGGTGAGGAGCAACCTACCTCTCTCAGGCCTCTTTCATAAGGGCACTAATCCCATTCACGAGGGCTCTCCCCTCATGGTCTAATGACCTCCCAAAGGCCCCACCTCTTAACATCATCACCCTGGGGGTTAGGTTTCAACCTGTGAATTTTTGGGGGACATGAATATTCAGCTGAGCTCTGAGACTTGGGCTATCACAGGGATTCACAACCTTTTAAAAGTGGGGGATGGGTTGCTGATGCCTGTTTTCCTGGGTCATAAGGAAAGCAGAAAATGTGATTAAATTATTTGGCCTGATTTAGGGATATTATGTATAGTCACTCTTTGGAGGATTTGCCTTTACAAATGAGGACCATGGAGGGTAATAATTACTTGAATGAAGAGACTGCGTGGGAGATATTATATAGCTGTTGGGGGGAGGGTTAGGTGGTGGAGTGCAATATAGACTTCTTTCAATGTTTTCTTTAAATCATCCTACAGAAATGACTGCCTGTACCAGAAAGAAAATAACTACTAATAATATTTCATTTCCATTCATCAAGAAGAAATACTATAGAACTGAACAAAAAAGAGCAAACATGGTAAAAACATAGTACAAATAAGGTAAGCATGCTCAAAACAGAACAGATGGCAGCAAGGGGTAGTCAGAGCTACTCAGAATCCAGGTACAAGGTTATTCTCCACTGAAATAGAGACCTGTTTTTCCTATCCATATTTTATCTGCTGAACACATTACCCCATCTGACTTCACTGGACTTTCTTGTACTCATCTTTAGTTCTCAGCCTGAGTGCAACTCCCTAAGGAAAGTCTCCTCTAGACTCCTGATTTTATTTTAGGTCCCTCTGCTAAATGCCTTTCTAGGACAGAGTACTTTACCACAATTTGATAAAAAAATGAAATTTAGCATGAATTAAACTAAAATTACACATATAATAATTTAATGTCTATATCCCTGCTAGACTATAAATTCCTTACAGACAGAGACCATATGTTTTGTGGTCATTCTTGAAGCTCTTTGCACATTGTAAGCACTCAATAAATATTATTTGTTGAGTTAATGAATCAACCCTTTGAAATGAGTTCAGGATTTTAGATTTTCTGTAGGATTCCTATTGTATAAATCTTTAATATGTGGAATAGTCAATAAAAATATTATACACAAGAACATTTCCAATGTTTGTATATAGTTTTGCTGTGACAAGAACTAGCTCTATAAAAAGACTACTGGATCCAAATCTTGGCTCTTATACTACCTCTGGAAAGTTATCCCTGTGAGTTGCAGTTTTGTCATTTGCAAATGGAGATATTGTGTCAATTTCAAAAGTTTCCTCTAAAGATTAAATGTAGTAATACAGGATAACCCTTAAGCATGATATATGGAACATGATATATTTTCCATCACTATTAATTTATTAATTTGAGTAATTAAAAATATAGAAACAGGCAAATGCCCCACATTCCTCAAGAGGGTGAAAAGTATATGTGACTAGAGACAAGGATTTAGTCCCAGTTTTTCCACTCACTTTCATGTGGGTGGCCCACCACAGCCACTGCCACGGCCAAGGCTGTCTCAATAGCAGCTGGATGCCACAGCAGTAGCTACAGTTACTGTGCAGGTGACCCACCACTCAACTACATTAATACAAGGAGAGTCACCAGTGGAGACTGAGAAAAGAAGAGGATGTCTCTCTCTGTTCAAAGTCCACTACAGAGTAATAAAAGAAGCAACTGCTCTGCCAGATGACCAGATATTGACATATAGATATTAGAAATATGAAAACCCAAGAAAATACACCACCACCAAAAGAATACAGTAATTCTCAAATACCAGACCCTACAGAGCAGGAAATCCTTGAAATGACTGAAAAGAAATTCCTCACAACAATCTTAAGGAAACTCACTGAGATATGAGAAGACTCAGTTAGACAACATAATGAAATGAGAAGGTAGAAGTTTACATTACTGATGTGAGATTTTTCTTATTTCTAATATAGGTGTTTACAGGCATAAATTTTCCTTTAAATAATGCATGAGTCCTGCATCCTATAAATTTTGATATGTTGCACTTTGGTTTTTATCTCAAAGTACTCTCTAATTTCCCTGTGATTTTTCTTTTACCCATTGTTTATTTAGGAGGGTGTTGTTTAATTTCCACACATTTGTGATTTTTCTAAATTTCTTTTTGTTAGTTTGGTAAGAGAACATATTTTCTATGATCTTAGTCTTTTTAAATTTATTAAGAATTGTTTTTTGATCAAAAGTAAAAATAAAATAAAAAGAAGACCCTAGAGAAAAAAAAATAATAATCTATTGGGGGAGGGAAAGAAACAGGATTGGGTGAAGGCAGAAGTTGGGTAGTATGCAATCAAAACAAAGGCCTTAGCCAACCCTTCTATGATAGATATTTTGCTAGATTCTTTAGGATAAACATGACCAATATGACAAGGGTAATGATTTCAGCATGTTTATGATTTAGAAGAGTGTATGGTAGACACCTTTGGTACTATCCTCCCAGCATCCTTCTCCTTGTGAACTGTCTTTCCTCATTCCAATCATGTAATTTACAGACCAGATGTTATGTTTTTACAGACTCTGCTACCTGTCACAGTTGATTGCTCCAAGGTTGAGTAAAAACTGGGTGGATTTGAGTCAGTTTTTAAATTTACCTGAGAAAGATGGTCAATCTCTAGTGATAAGAGCCAAAATGTGAAACTGAGTATCTGATATTGCTCATGATCTCTATGGGAAAGAAAGTCGTGATGGATGCCAAAACCTACCCATTTATATTACATAGTGAAAAAGAATTCAATGACTAAGAAGTCATAACAATCCTAAATATATATGTGCCTAACAATAGAGTTTCAAATTACACAAAGCAAAAATTAATAGAATTGAAAGAAGAAATATATAAATTTCCATGACTATAGCTGGGGAATTCAACACTGTCTCAGTAACTGAGAAAATAAAGAGACTGGGAAAACAGTGATGATATAGAAGACATAAACAACTGTCTGTCAACCGACTTGAACTAATGGACACTTATGGAATACTCTACCAAACAACAGAAAAGTATACATACTGTTTAAATGCACAAGGAACATTCATTAAGGTAGAACATATTCTGGGCTATAAAACAAACCTAAAGAGATTTAAAATAATTGAAATCAGTTATAATACCAAGATCAAGGGTTTGATCCCCATACCAGCCAGTCACACACACACACACACACACACACACACACACAAGAATTGAAATCATACAGAGCATATTCTCTGACCATAATGTAATTAAACTAGAAATCCATAACAGGAAAATACCTGGAAAATTTACATATATTTCGGAAGGTAAACAACACCCATCTAAATGACCCATAAGTTAAAGAAGAAGTCACAAAAGAAATTAGAAAATATTTTGAATGGAATGATAATAAGAACACAACACATCAAAATGTGTGGGATGCACCTAAAGCAGTACTACATGTGCAATTTATAGGATTCAATACTTATATTAGAAAAGAACAAAGGTTTCAAATCCTTCAGAGGATAAAAAATGGAAAACAAAAATCAAATCTCAAAGTAAACATGATGAAAGGAAAAATAAAGATAAGAGAAGAGATCAAATAAATTAAAAACCAGAAAAAAATAAAGAAAATCAGTGAAACCAAAAGTTGGTTCTTTGAAAAGATCAATACAATTAATAAACCTCTACCAGACTGAGTAAGGGTAAAAAACGAGAAGACACAGAATTACTAATACCAGAAATGAAAGAAGAGACATCAGTATTGAATCTATAAATATTAAAAGGATAAGGGATTATTACAAACAACTTTATATAATCCTGCATATTAGATTAGTTAGATGACATGGATAAATTCCTTGGAAGACAAAAACTATATGAGCTTACACAAGAATTAATAGATAGAATAGTCCTATATCTCTTAAAGAAATTGAGTTTATAGTTAAAAACCTTTCTACTAAAAATTTAGTAAAGAAATAGTAAGTCTAAACAAACTCTTCTGGAAAATAGAAGAGGGGACACTTAACTCATTTTATTGTGATAGAAAAACCAGACAAAAACATTACAAATAAAGAAAACTAAAAATCAATATCCCTATGAACAGTTGCTAAAATCATCAATAAAATATTAGAAAAGAGAATCCAACGATCTATAAAAAAGAAAATACATTATGACCAAGTGAGGTTTATCCTGAAAATGCAAAACTGGTTCAACACTTAAAAATCCATCCTTTCAATTTGCCATATCAACAGATAGTGGAGAAAAATCATATAATCTTCACAATAGATGCAAAACAAAAAAGAAAAAGCATTTTACAAAACTCAATATTCTTTCATGGTTTAAAACAACTAACAACAACAACAACAGTAAAAACTTTCAGCAAACTAAGAATAGGTGACTTCATCAATCTGATACCAGGCATGTATGAAAAACGTACAGCTAACATCATACTTGATAGTGAATAATCAAATATTTTCCTCCTAAGATTAGGACTAGAGCAATGATGTCCATTCATATCACTCCCGTTCATCATCACACAGAGGTCCTGGTTAATGCAGTAATGCAAGAGAAAGAAACTGGATGCATGGAAGAGCATGGATGACCTCAGATGTATTATGCTCAGTGAAAGAAGTCAGACTCAAAAAGCTACATACTGCATGATTGCACAAGACATTCTGGAAAAGACAAAAATGTCTTTTTTGAGGGGAGGAGGACAGAAAACAGATCAGTGGTTGCCAGGGGCTGGGGTTACAGGAAAAGTTTGACTATAAAGGGTCATAGGGGAGTTTTGGAGGGTGATAAAGTATTCTATATGTTTTTTATAACGGTAGTTACCTGACTGTATGTGTTTGCAACAAAGAACAAAATGGTTCACGAGAAACAGTGTATTTTCCTATATGTAAATTCTATGTCAATATGCTTCACAAAGAAAAGAAAATTCTGCCCACAGAGAGAAACTAGGATGTGGGCTTGTCTTTGAAACAAAATTCTGGTGGTGATTTTGTCTGTGGTTGCAATTTTTTTTTTTTCCCCCCAGAAATTCAGAGGATTCTCTGCTCTTTCTGGAGTTTGATTATTTAAAAAGATGACTGCTTTAATCTGCTTTTGATAAATGATGGAAGAGAGCCACCTGAATATATTCTATGAATTACCTGGGTGACCCACAATATTTCCAATTTACTCTCCATATTATTTTCCCAAGCAAGTTCAAATAAGGTTTTTATCACCTACGACAGTCCTAAGTGATGCATGGAAATAGACACTTGCACAAGTAATTTATATAAAGATGTGTGACAAGTGCTATAACAGAGGTAAAAAGTGTATGGGAGCAGACAGGAGTCTGGCTGTGGGTCTAGGGGGAGGGTGAAGAGGGCTAGGGAGTAACTGGGTAAGGGACATAAAGAATAGTTATATGATTTGTAATGATGAACATGCTGGTAATGTTGATTTGATCATCACATATTGTACACAAATACTGACAGTCAACTCTGTACCTCATAAATATGTCTAACCAAAAATAAATAAATAAATAATTTGAAAATCTAGTAGGAAAGACATTAAGAATATAATTAAACAAATCCTTTTAATAAATATCAGATAATTTTTTTTGGTTTGTTTGTTTTTTAAAGTCTGACTGTGGATCTAAGTTGTAATTGAGTTGGCCTTGAAGACTTCTTGTAGTTGGAGTGGGGGAAAGCTTATCACAGTTTGAGGGAATAGCAGGGGCACATGCAGAGGACATGATAAATGGATGGATGGATGAGACTGTGTGGTGTCTTTAGGGATAAGAGCTGCAATGGAGATGAAATGTAGAGACCATTGGACCAGGCAAGTGGTGGAAGAGAACTTGGGAAGGTAAACTTTTACCAGACAGCAGAGAGAACTTTCTGTGCACAAGGTTTGAACTTTATTCTATAGAGTTTTATAAAGAGTAGGTGAGTGGCATGCTCAGATAAGAATTTTTGGAAGATCATTTAGATGCAGTTTGAGGAATTATCAGAGATTAGAGATAGGTCAGTTGGGAGACTGTTGCTCAAGAGTAGAAGGCCAACTATGCCCTGCAGAAAGGGTGTGATGATGTTGATGTTGTTATGGTTACAGCAGTTATCTTTTACTCACCACTTCCTGTGAGCCAGGCATTGGGCTAAAGTGCTTTACATACATTATCATTTAATCCTGACAATCATATTAAGTAGATATTGTTATGCTAATGCATAGCCAATGATTTTCTACTTCATCCATGTGCGTGGGCTGACTCCACTGCCTTTTCTACCCTCCCAGGGATGGGCATGTGTCCCACGCCACCTAACAAGCATATTCTCCCCCCACCCACCCATCTACAGTAAATGATGAGGGACAGGTATATAACCCATTGTATTTACTTAGATTTAGTCCCATAACTCTGGTGGACATTATCAGTGAGAAGATTACTTTCATGTGCTTTTGATAAAAGATGGAAGAGAGTTGCCTGGAATCATTTGTTAATCCATATTAATTCCTTAGCCTTGCGTTTCCTAATGAGTTTTCCTTGAATGTTAGTCCTGAGAAATATTCTGTGAAAAAAGGGCTCTGTTTTACACATTAATTAGGAAAACACTGCATACTGTATCCCTCTTAGGATTTAGTTAAAAGGCCTAAAAATTCTGCAGTCCAGAAATCTATTTAACTCTGTTTAACCCACCTTTCTCAAAGGTATGTAATAAAGGTGTCCTTTTTACACATGTATCGATTATTATCTACTACATGTTAGGAAATACACTTGTAAGCATTTATCTACCTAACTGTAGTTAAACCATTCAAGGTTTAAATAGCAGGATAAAAGGCACTTCTCACCTTATCTCCCATATTTTTTGAAGTTGCATTTCTCCATCCTTCCCCTCCAACACTTAACAAAGATGCTGATCATGATATAGAACAAATGGTTATATGTTAAGAGCCAGGGACACATTTTGGTCAATTTGGACTTTTGCATTCACATATAACACTGCTCTGCTGCTTCCAGGAGACCCTGGAATTCATTACTTGACAACTGTGGAGAATATAGTGTTCCATCTGGATTATCACCATGCCCAAGACTCCTGAAAAAGAGACCCAAACAGATGACTTAAGAAAATGAGGGGTTATTGAATGATAATATAAGGTAGAAGTAGAATTCACATTCTCATCTGCAGTCACCAGGGGGTCTCATTTTTTAAATCTGGAATTTTTTCAATTATTTCTAAAACAGCCTTTAGAAATAATTGAAAAAATGACCAGCATGCCTGGCACAATCTCAGGTGTGGTAAATACAGCAGTAAAAATGTCCAACCATTGTTGTCCTCTTGTTGTCTTTGTGGGGTATTCTTGTTGTGTCTTCAAAGTGATGTCTCTAAGAAACCTCTCATCAAGTTATACTTTATCTTGAATTCCCTTTCTTATGATATTCGATGAAGTGACTCATAAAATGTAAGGAAAGAGAAAAAAGGAAGAGCAACATGATTTCTAAAAGGGAAAAGTGTTTTAAAAGATATAAATAAAAGCAGATTTATAGGGAAGGTCATCAGTGGTGATACCTGGTGACTAACATAGGATCTGAAATAATACCAGTGATAATTAAAAACGTTTCTTTCTGAGACATTTCAAATGCAGAGGAACTCTTCTCTCCTCAGGAAATGTCACAGTGCTTTGCTGATAACAAACTGGTGTAATAAAAATAAAGACATTGAAATGGAATTTTTACAATTGTGATTCTTGAACGCTTAGCACTGCTGTGGAAAAAATACAATACGCTTTCACATACCCAAGCTATCTTATTTTAGCACTGTTTTGCAAACAATTGAGAATGCTTACCAATCCAACCATGTTAAAATTGGCTCAAAACATACACTCTCTGAATGAATTATGTTGAAAATACTCTGGAAAATCTAAGATGATTTCAGTTTTTTTTAGTTTTTCATTTAGAAAAATTCACAACTGGTGGTCCTCATTACCTTGTTTAGCTGCTTTTTGCTTACAGAAGGGTTGGCAATTATAATGGAAATGTGTAGAAGATATACATGTCTTAGAGATGATGGCAATTTTGAAGCTAAAACAATATGGAGAACAGAAAAGAGACCAGGCAACAATTCAGGGGAAGATATAATCACTGCTCTGAAAGAGCTTACAAATTATTGGGTGAAAGAGACTTGTACACAACTGAATACAATCAAGGGCATCATGGAAGGAGAATGGAAACCATTCACACAGTTTACATCTACTTTACTGTCATCATCGCTACAACATTACCATTCCAGGATGTCATTGCCCTGGAAGATAAAAGTAACAAAAACTTTACCGATCAGTCCAGAAACTTCCTGTAAGACCCACCAGCTCTTTAATAGAAAGTATCAAAGACAGTTTACACCCCAAGACCCTCAAAACTCACTTCAAAATACATGCCTTGCTGTGTCTACCAATCCTAAACTATCATAGGACGACCCTTACCCAATTCTATACAAGCCCTGACGTTAAAAGACCTGCTTTAAACCAGACTTTAAAATCTCAAAAAATATCCCAACTTTTCTCTTTCCCATCTGAGATGCTACTAAGTCTATCAAGAGGTAAAGCTTTCACTTACCACAGTGAGCTTTGTCTTATCAACAGGTTGTTTTAACAATATTTTGGATATTTTGGGGAGCCAGAATTTGACAGTCTTGGAGGCCCAGTGAGATCCAAGTGAAACAGGGACTCCTCGACACTCGTTTTTGACTTGGACACAGCTGGTCCCCAGTGGCTTTCGGAGCCTCCCCCTAAGGGCTCTCTGACTTCGCTCTGAGATGAAATTCATTGGGTTAAATTTTGATTACTATTTATTGAGCTCCCTAAATGCTGAGTTTATTTTTTTCTTCCAGGAAGAAAAAATTCTCTTTTCAGGAATCTTTCTGATTACCTGATCATATTTTTAAAAACTGTTAACAATGGTGGAAATTTGCCTTATTACTAACAATACCACTATTTGTCTGTCTCTGCTTATGGTTTAAATTTTGCTCTTTACTCTCTCCCACGATAGAGGAAATTATTGCCAGCCTCTTTACTGCAGAGGTCCAGACAGCGGGTGCTGGTGCCCACAGAGGAAATATCATGGCAGAGCAAAAGACTGCTGGAGCAAGGAGATGATAAAAATAAGTATTAAATGACCAGCTTCATCATTCACTCCATTGTCCTTCTTGCTCCCTACGGAGACCATTGTTTCTTTCCCATGCCACCATAAGGGTAAAAAACTTGAAATCCTTTCCTAAAGGGGATGACAGAAAACACTGAACAGTAGTTGGTGGGTGTGATACTGGGGAATGGCTATGTCTAGCTATTAAAAAAATACCACAGACTGGGTGGCTTACACAACAGTGGTTTATTTCTTACAGTTCTGGAGCCTAGGAAGTCTGAGATCAGAATGCTGGTGTGGTTGAGCTGTGGTGAGGGCCCTCTTCTTGGCTTGCACATGGCTTGCCTTCTTGTTATATCCTCAAATGGTGGGGATGGGTGGAGAAGGAAGCTCTCTGGTCTCTTATTATAAGGGCACTAATCCCATCATGAGGACCCCACCCTCATGGCTTCATCTAAATGGAGTAAGGGAGATTAAAGAATAAGCTGTAGGACTTATGGAAGTTTCAGGAACTCAGAACTATTGGGAAACAAGTCATTTTAGATAGAAGAATGTTTGTCTGCTAAAAATTTTATTTAAGATTTTAGGCATTTGTTAAGGAAATATTTCTAAAGTGAATTGCATACTTTTCTGTCTTAATTTTAGAGAAGGCCAAACATTATCTAACATTTTCTTGATGACTCAGGGTCATCATTATGCACATCAGCGATCATTCTGTAAAGCATTGATGTCCTCAGGTGCTGTCAGGGTACACCAGGCTGCTCAGTTCTGTATTACTCTTCCTATTTTGCTATGACTCTTTGTTTGTATTCACCATTAATTTCCTTTCATAAACCAGGCATTACACGCTTTTTTCACTACTATTAATGTAAAGTATATCTGATTCAAGTAGGTCTTCCCCCTAATAAAAATATGTTGCTTCTAGTCTGCTGTGGTCTTGGAAACTACAAAGACAAACTTGTTAGAATGGTACATAAACTGAAAGTGATTAAGTTCTGATAGGGAGGGTAGGTCACAGGATTTGGTGACACTGACTTTAGCTGCTCTTTTTCTCTCTGTACATATCAACCCTGCTCATATTCTCATCAGGTGAGAAATAGATGATTTTCTGCTCCTGATAAGGGAGGTGTTACTAAAACAGGGAAAGAAATTGCTGCATGATTATTAGTTTATTATATCATGGTGTCCTGAAGGAAGAAGACTTGCCCAACACTCTGTGCAGAGTTTCATGCGCCATGTGCGATAACAGCCCAGCATCCTTTTGCTTGCACTGCTAGCCTAAGTTCCTATTTTTGTCTGTTTTGTTTCTTATTTTGAAAAAGACAAAAATAATGGTATCAAAGGCTTTAATTTGGCACCGTTATTAACCCTTCAATAAAAAATCATCCTTTTTTTGAGTTATTCCCAGTTTCCAGAGTATTTTCCCAGGTATGAGCTCCTTGATTCGCACAACCACCTTCTGTGGCAGAACTGCCCACAATCTGTCATTCACTCAGGGCCATTTATTTCCCCAGAGGCTGTACAGGTTCTCTATTAAGCTCAATGTCTCTGAGATCCTTCCTGCATGTCAATGAGGCAGCCGTAGCAAGCAGTTATAGCAATTGTCCCACTCAGATGTAACAGATATGCTAATTAAAAAATTGCTGAGAAAAAGGGCATGCATCTTGAAAGACTCCATCAAAAATAAATAACTAGATAAATAAAACAAAATTACGGTGCATACTTCTTTAGAAGCCTCTGGGGAATTCTCAACAAATGAAAAACTATCTCATAGCAGCCTAGCTGCATTCTTCAGTCATATTTTAGATAATCTCAGCCTAAAGGGCACAAAGAGCAAGGAACATTTGTTTTGAAAGAAGGAAAGCCACTTTTACTTTGGTGTGTTTTTCAGTTCAGCCTCTGAACCTTTATTTCTGCAATGCAGCACATCTGTTTTGGCTTATGATGACTTTCTCTTTTGTGAAGGACTTTTACTATTATTATTTTTATTTTTAAAATCAGTATAAGGGAGAATACAAAAGAAGCTGTGGATATTGCAGTAAGATGGCTTGCTGTGTCTAAAATCCTATTCATGGAAGTAGCTCTACCCAGTTAACACATTTCTAGAACTCCTACTGTGGTATTTTTATTTTTAAAATCAGTATAAGGGAGAATACAAAAGAAGCTGTGGATATTGCAGTAAGATGGCTTGCTGTGTCCAAAATCCTATTCATGGAAGTAGCTCTACCCAGTTAACACATTTCTAGAACTCCTACTGTGGTCTATGCACTGTTCTAGGTGCTGGGCCTTCAGCAGTGGATCAGAGAGAGAAAGGCTGGAGACTAGAAAGACTAACAGATTCTCCCGACCTGTGATGGGAATTAGGACACACTACTCCAAAAATATGGCACCTTGGCATTTGAAAAAACAGTAGAAACAGGAAGATCACTCTAACCTACACTCCTGCTCTCCTTCTCTGAAGCAGGCTATGAAACATAGGAAGGATTTTCTGACCTTCCCCTGAAGCAGGACATAAGACCGTTATGTAAGAGTTGCCCTCCTATACCTAAAGGAAAGGAGAAAAACAGTAGAAACAGGAAGATCACTCTAACCTACACTCCTGCTCTCCTTCTCTGAAGCAGGCTATGAAACATAGGAAGGATTTTCTGACCTTCCCTGAAGCAGGACATAAGACCGTTATGTAAGAGTTGCCCTCCTATACCTAAAGGAAAGGAGCCAGAGACAAAGACAAAAGGAAGAATCGGAACAAACAGTGCTGGAGACCAGCTCTGCAGGATTCGTTGGACCTAAATAGGTGGTGTGGATTCGGTGAAAAGGAAGAGACGGACCAAAGATGTCTAGTGCAAGTGTGGACAACAACCACAAAAATCTTGCTTTATTTATATTTTTTACTTAACCTTTTACATGAAGATTTATCTTTTAATCAAAACATTTATTATTTTATCTCTATAGAAAAAGAAAAATCAGAATGTTCCAAAGCACTCATGCTGTGCTAAAAGCACCCTCTCATGCATCGATAGTTCACCCCAAAGCCTGCGGCTTGTGGCCAGTAAACTATACAATAGCAGCATGCTTGGCATTTAAGAGCATCAGACTTTTAGTTTAAACTATAATTCTTAACCTTCTTAACTTACAATTTAACCCTTTTTTAATCTTACTTATACTTACTACTCTTAACTTTAATAACACTGATTAGTTATGGTTAACAATTTAATATTGCTTATACCCTATATTGATCATTTAAATTTATAATCAAAATCACAATGTTTATACCTTTTATTTCCCTGCCAATATACTCCAGGAACAGCACAGGGGACAGAGTGAAAGGTCAAATGATCTTACTCAAACTAACAAAAACACACTATGTCATTCTTATAAATGTTCTTGGTAAATCAAGTGAAACTGTGGGAGTGGGGAGAAACAAAGAAATCTGTAACTGGTTGATGATCAATTAGTTATAAACATTACTGCACCCAGACCCACCACCTCCCTGGGAGATGTAGATAGAAATCCAACATAATAACTTCATTCTACACGTACAAGAGCATGACCACAGCCACAATGGGTCCATGCACATATCACTAATAAGGAAGATTAATAACAAAATTAAATCGAGCCAACCCACACTGGGAACATGCATCAAAAACACCTTTAGTACTGACAATGCCCTTTAAATAAACCAGTTAATTTTGATGTATTTTAACATGTCCTTTGAGAAACTCCAGGGAATTTCCCAAAGCCATACTAAGCCAAAAGGTTAGGCTGTTTAATTCTGGGAAGCCTTGTCAAGCAACCAAAGGCGAACAAACAAGAAATTCCATGGAGCTGTGCCACATACATGGGACCCCCTTGTAGCCTGCAGGACGGCTCTTGACAAAATAGGCCTTGTTAAGTTTCCTCCAGTTTATTACCATTAAATCTCATCCCTTTGTCCAATCATGTTTCTCCACGACTACCCATTCCTCATCAAATGTAGCATTAAAAAAACATGTTTACACATTTCTTTCAGTCTTCATTTCCTTGTGAAGTTTCCTATGTCATGCAAAACTTACATTAAATAAATTCGTACATTTTTCTTTTGTTAATCTGTCTTTTGTTAAAGAGGCCTCTGCCATGAGCATAGGATGGGTGAGGAAAAGATATTCCTGTTCTCCCCACCCCTACAATGTATTGATTAGTTTATAGATACCCTCAGACATGTGGTAATAGAAACAGACAAGAATTTCTAGAATCAAATCAGCTCACTGATTTTCTTTGTCTCCAATTTCACTTGTGTATGAAAAATGGAAGAATTTGAGATTTTACTGGGTATCATATTTTTATGAACATCAGAGCTTATTTCTTCCTCCTTCTGGATTTGCACTAATAAAGCTTATGTGATTTATTTATTTATTTATTTATTTATTTATTATTTTTTTTGTCTTTTTCCGTGTCCGGCAACGGATCGCAACCCTCAGTGTCGCCCCCGTACCGGACCGGGACCGGCAACGGGATTGCAACCCTCGGTGTTGCCCCCACGCCTCGCTCAGCCAGTGAGCAGGAACCGGTCTGTATGTGGGATCTGAACCCTCGGCGGGAGCGCCACCACACTTCCCAAGCAGCGCACTACAGCAGTGCGCCACCGGGCCAGCCATAAAGCTTATGTGATTTAAATGTGGGCTTTGAGGTGGTACTGGATTGTGGCAGAAATATTGTTAGAGTCAGGAGACCAGGATAGAGCCCCAGATTTGGAAGATTGTGTGATTTTGGGCAAAGACCACAAGATTTGGGATCAGACAGATTCTGTTTGCATCGAGGCTCTCTGACATGCTAACTGGGTCATCAAATTTCTTAAACATGCCAAATATTGGTTTCTTCATCTGCAAAATGGGTATTATAATACTTAATAGAATCATGAGTATTAAATGAGATTTATCAAAGTACTTATTAAGTGCTCAATAAACATTACTTCTTTTCATTTTTGTTACTAACTAGCTGAGTGATGTGCGTGTGTGTGTGTGTGTGTGTGTGTGTGTGTGTACTTCAAAATTCCCTGTGCATTAAGAGGTTGGCTAGATAAAATACTCTGTATCTCTTTCTGGTATAATCAGTCTGTGACTATGGCAGTGCAACCTGTTACTTCCATGGAGCAGTCATCTATTTTATAAACCTAGTAGCTTAGGGGTGCAATCTCATAATTGATTTGTATCTTGGAAATGCATGCAAATTTGTGCTTTTCAGGTTGAATAAAGGTTACAGGAAGTGCAGTATGTACTATTTAGTAATTTCTTTGTTTTGTCTTGGTTATGATAAAGTTCTGTGCTGGAGTTACTCTATTGTGTCTGTTCCTTCTACCTAAAATGTATGTAAAAGTGGTCAAAATAAATTTAGTGTTCTCAATAAGGATATGAAAATACATATTATAGTTTCTCACTGTTAAATTGAAGTCACATGACTTAGAACATGGAAAAGACAAGGGTAAGTAACAGCATGGATTGTATTATCTAAAATTTTTAAATGGTTCTGAATAATGGATGGATATATTGTACTTAAACTTAAGCCAAGAGGGTGCTCACTCGATAATTTAAGGCACCAATGCCATGACAGTGTTTATTAGAAATAAATAAAAAAAAAACTCTTTAATCCTCTTGCTTTAAAATATAATCCATGGAAGTTTCTAGACCACATTGTAGGGAGGAGGTGATAGATATTGATTGTGGTGGTGGTTTCACAGGTGCACATGTATAACAAAATGTATATGTATGGTTTATTGCATGTCAATTATTCCTCAATAAAGCTGTTAAAACAAAAAAAATTAAAAATAAAATATAATCCATGAAAAGTTAAGTAATTCCTTAATGAAACACTTGTTAAAGATGGTAGAGTATGTGCATAACTATTTTGAAGCAAACACCGGGTTTAAGAAGACAGAGAGGAAATTGGAATGTCATTCAAAGGCAATCCTGAATCAAAGATTCAGAGTAGCATGAGGAGAGAGTGGCAGAAGGAAAGGGGGTAATTTATTTGCCTCTCCCTTTCCCTGGCTGGTTCTGCCTGATTAAGAGGAGCGGGGTGTGCTCCCAGTAATGAGTAAGAAGTGGAAATATGTCAATTCCGGTTAGAGCAGTGGTTCTCAACTTTTGCTGTATTAGGTGGTAGAGAAAGGGAACAATGTTATAGTGGTGTTTGGGAGCTGGCTCATGCCAGTTCATGAGAGCAGATTGTAAAATTTTCAGGAATCTTGTCAGTCAGTTACATAGCCATTATTAAAAAACAAATTATACTAACATACAAATAAATAAACAATATTAAAACAAAGGCAGTAAGTACTCAAACCTTATCGCTTAATTATTTTACTATATTTTCTTTATGTTGTTATTTATGTCTACCATAACTGTATGGTGGAAATACTGTATAATAGTGTGTATCTTTCCCCAGCTCTGCATTCAGTGACATCATATTGGTAGCTTGAAATTGGCCATGGGAGTATTTACACCATGGAAATTGGCAAATGCTACAAAATCAGGGCTTTAGCTTTTCTTTTCTTTTTTTTTTCTGTAGAGATGATTATTAAAACATTTACCAATACACCACTAGCTATGAGTGAGAGTAAAGTTTTAAATTGGACTAAACTTAGTTTGGAAAAAATACTTTATTAGGGAAAATTACAAATATACACAAAATAGAAGAATTTTATTAAGAATACCCATGTACTCATTCCCCACCTTCAATAATTATCAACATTTTGTCGGTTCTGTTTAATTTGTTGCCTCCATTTTTTTTCCTGAAGCATTATAAATCAAACCCTAGAGATCATATGGTTTTTTAATCCAAAAATATTTCAGTGCACATCTCTAATACTTAGGCACTTAAAAAAGTTATAATCACAATTTTATTATTATAGTTCTGTTTAATTTGTTGCCTCAATTTTTTTTCCTGAAGCATTATAAATCAAACCCTAGAGATCATATGGTTTTTTATCCAAAAATACTTCAGTGCACATCTCTAATACTTAGGCACTTAAAAAAGTTATAATCACAATTTTATTATTATACCAAACAATATTAGCAATACTTTTTAATAATATTCTTTAATATCAGCCCATATTCAAATTCCCTGATTGCTTCAAAGGTATCTTTTTAGAGTTGGTTTGTTTGAATCAGAAGCCAAACAAATGAACTGGTCTTTTTAATAAGTGAAAAAGACCAGAAAGTTATGAGATCTGTCCGTGATGTCATTAAAGAGCAGGAAAGACAGATTTGACAGAACATAGTTCAAAGTAAGGATTAGAGAAAAATAAAACTGTTTCATGTTTATGCCCTACTGAGATCAGACTCTTCAATAAACTGCTTATACAAAAAAGGACACGATATGTTCTGTGTCCTAAAAAAGCTCACAGTCTAGGGCAATAGTGGCACTTAACTTTTTTGGGGTCATGGGCCCCTTTGAGAGCTGATGAAAATTGCCTGCATGTGCTTGCCTATTCTTGCACACAGAATTTTGCATGCAATATGAATTTTGAAATCTGCATAACATCATGGAACCAATGGAACCAGAGTCAAAACCTAGGATTTAGAAGAAAGGAGGAAGATATCCCATTACCCAGTGCTATTGAAGCACCTAGCAAATCAGTGGCTAATTTTGCTTAGTAACAGGGAAAGTGACATTGAAAGCAGGGTTTGACATTTTGATTAAGAGTTTGTCAATCATAGATGGTGACTAGGGCTGGCATATGACAAGAGATGGTGCTAAGTAGACAGATTGGCCAGGGGGTCAAGGACAACACAGCTATATGAAGGAATTTGGCTTTAATTTGGCCCAGTCATTGCAGAGCTTTAAATTAGGAAGTGACATGATCATATTTTTGTATGAGAAAGTTCAATGGAGCAACAATATGGTGGTGGTGGGGATTCCAGGTAGAGAAACTGGACACAAAGAGGCCTGGCAGCAGCTATGATAATAGTCAAAGTAAATGATGACAGGGTCTGGATGAGGGCACAATCAACGAGGTCAGAGAAGAGGGAAGGATTTTAGGAGGTATTCTGGAGATTAAACGGGGTAGTACATGCATGTAGATGGTAAAGAAAAGACAGAAATCCAGAAAAGAAATGCTTCCTGGTTTTAGAGGTCTAGTAAAGAGTAAAATAAAGAATACAGGATACGTAGCTGTGGCCAAGAAGGGAGAGGGAATAGAAAAAGGCCATGGGTTTGGGACATGTTAATTTTGAGAACATTCAGGAAGAGATTCCCAGAAGGATCTAGAAAGCAAAAAGTCTCTCTGGGAGCTGGCCCTTTGCTTTAGATGCAGACTAACACTAGTCTGGGGTCACTTATGTTTTGATGTTATTTATGGTCAGAGATAGACCATGATTAATCTCAGGACCCAGAGAACCTTTAAGGCTTTTTCATTGCTAGAATTTTATCCTCTAAAATCTCACCCAAGAAACACCTGGATTTAAAAAAATTGCTAACCTTCTATTTTTTTTTTTTTTTTTGTCTCCAGTCTGATCTTTTCTCTAAATTACAGATCTTTCTAAATACAAACTTGATCATATCCTTTTCCTGTTTAAAACCTTTTAATAGCTCCTCATTGCCCCAGGAAAAAGCTCAAACTTTCTTTCTTCTTCTCTTCTTCCTCCTCCTCCTTCTTCTTGCTATTTTCAACCTGGATGTTAATTCTTCTGAGAGTTCTTTTCTAACCCCTCAGGGCCAGGTGTCAGTGAAGTAGAAAGTAGTATTGTAATTAATTTTTTACTTGTCTCTACTTCCCTCTTCTAAGCAACTTATTGCCAGGGGCTATCATCACTTCCTAATTTAGAAGAAGGAGGTGCTGTGGAGCGTAATTGAAGGCCTACTATGTGCTGGGCAGTTTGACCATGGTTGAAGCTACAATGATGAAAAAACTGAAGTATAATCTCCAAATTGGTTTGTCACAGTTATGTATTATGTCTTCGAGGGGTTTAAAATGCTAAGCATAGTTTTTAGGCCTATGATAATCATGCTCCTGACCATTCTTTTTGGGTTGATCATAGCATTCTCTTTGATTGTAAAATTGGACCCTTTTTGTTGACCAGTTTCTACCCTCTACTCACTCCCAACAAGATTATGTCTTTAATCTGTCTTCGATTTGATTTTCTTATCTAAGAATGAGAAATGGGACTCTAAGAGTCTAAGATGAAGGTGAGAAAGAAGGCATAGAAGCTGGGTGAGAGAAAAATAAACAATTCAGGGAGTGAAATGAGCAAAAGAATAGGATATTCTAGTTATGTTAAATTTTGTGCTGTGCTATGTAAACGCATCGTAAGAAAAGTGTTAATCTGATGTTAGGCATGAAAATCTGCCAGTCCAAAACTCTGTTATATCTTCAAGGGACAAGAGCTTTGCGTTTCTTGGAAGCATTGATCAGTGTAAGTGCAGGTCTACCAAGGCTTTTGTGTTTGTGTTTAAATGTTAATCAATCTCATTTTATTAAAAATTTAAGGCAAGAGTGAGAATGGAAAAGTGTATGAGTCTGTGATTATGACAAAGAAGTCAAGTTGAGATCCATTCTGAAATGACTTGAGAATTTCATAATGTGTGGAATGTTAGGGACCCATCTGGACAACAGGTACTGGAGGTGGTAATGATGAGCTGGGGTTAGGGGTGGGACTAATGAACATTTATTGACAAATCTCTACACTGCAAGATGAAAAACAAAGTGCCTTTCCATGCTGTCTGGACAAATCAACGGTGCATCCAAGCATCCCATTAGTCATTCCACAAATAGCTGTTATTTTGTGTTTTTTCATAATGCCATTTAGAAAGATATACTTTTTAAGTTGTGGTAACATATACATAACACAAGATTTACCATTTTAACCATTTTGAAGTGTACAGATTTGACATTAAGTACATTTATACTGTTCTGCTACCATCACCACCAACCACCTCCTGGTCTTTTACATCTTCCCAAACTGAAACTTCATACCCATTATACAATAACTTCCTCATTGCCCCCTCCCTCCAGCCCCTGGCAACCACCACTCTACTTTCTATCTCTATGAATTTGACTACTCTAGGTATCTCATATAAACAGAATCATATAATATTTGTCCTTTTGCTTTTGTGACTGGCTTATTTCACTTGGCATAATTTCCTCAAGTTTCATCCATATTGTAGCATGTGTCGAAATTTCCTTTCTTTTTAAGGCTGAATAATATTTCATTGTATGTATATGCCACATTTTCTTTATCCATTTATTCATCAATAGACACTTGGGTTGCTTCCACCTTTTGGCTGTTGTGAAAATTGCTGCTATGAACATGGGTATACAAATATCTGCTTGTGTTCCTACTTTCACTTCTTTTGTGTACATATCCATAAGTGGAATTGCTGGATCACATGATAACTCTACATTTAATTTTTTGAGAAACCACCATGCTGTTTTCCACAAGGGCTGCTCTATTTTACATTCCCATCATTAATGCACAAGTGTTCCAAAAAAAAGATAACTTTAAAACTAAAAGTTAATAGAAAAAACATTGTAAAATGTTGGGAGGAAAGCTGGGCTGCAAAAAGTGTAGTGGAAAAAAGTTAACCTGTGTTGCTCTCCTTTTTAAAAATTTATTATTTATTTATTTTAACATTTACTTTTGTGTATTTACCTAAACTCGAAGAGCTTCCCAAGTGATGAGTCTTAAATGAGTTTTAGATATATCCTGTGACTGATCCGCTGAGCTTTGGGGAGGAGGTGGGAGTAAGGAAGGTGGGATCTGGGGAGATCAGGCAGGGCCTGGGGCTAACAGCCTACAGGCTGGAGCAGCCTCCCCCATTTACTGTGTGCCTTGCAAATGTTATTTTCTGTGTGGGGTAGTATATGAAAAAGGTTAGGAAACACTGCTCTAAACTGTAGGGGTTAAGACATAACTAAAGTCAGGAGGAAATGCAAAAGCAAAAAATATTCATTCATTGGAGGTATTTATTGAGCACTTGCTCAGCTCCAAGACCTATGTCAGGCTGGGAATACCTGAGAGAGACTGTGGGGTAAACAAGATAAAATATATATATATATATATATATATATATATATATATACACACACACACACACACACACACACATACACATATCCTTTCAAAGAGCTCAGTCTCTTGAAGGTGAATGACAAGTAAATAAGCAGCTACAGATTATGAAAAGTAATCTGCTGTGGGAGGGGGAAACTACAAGGTGATATATCCCCCAACCACCATTCCTCGCCCATTCAGATCTTGAGATTTGGAGAGAGAGCTCTCTGAACTCTTCTCATTGCCCTTGCTGTAGGAGGCCAAATGGAATGTGAATGCTCAGGGTAACTTGAACATGTCAGGAGACAAATGAACTGTCTGGATCAGATGAAGTTGCTTGTTAAATCTTCTAGTAGTGTTTGATAGACAAAGTGTCAGGACTTAAAAAAAAATCATTTGCGTTACAGCAGAGGAAAGAACTACAAAGACTCAAGGAGCTCATCCCTGAGGACTTCTGTGTGTCTGAGCTCCAGGCTGAGCTGGGCTCTGGTTCTCTGGGCTCTTAGCACCCTGGGTTTATTTCTTGTGAGAGCACTTATTACACAGTGCTGTGGTTGTCTGATGACTTACCTACCTCTCCCACTTGACTCTAAGTGTATGAAGGCAGGGATCCTACCCAGAAATGTTAGTGGGATGAATAAGTGCATTAAGTCTCTATTGTTGGGACTTCTGACAGGTGTGGCATGGCTGCATGGTACAACCATAGTTCTTTTACTGTGGTGTTTTCCAAATTACCCTTTTAGGTCTCTTTCCTAAAGTCTTCCCCTCTCCTTTCCCTTGGATAATAATATATGACTGAATGTCGATATAGGTTGCAACTGTCTGAGTTCATTGTGTTATTATATTTTTTTGTTAAATGGATATAACCTAGCAAATGAGACCCAGAAATACTGCTGCACTTTATCTGGAGTTATCTTAAGAGATTGTTATTATTATCAGCACAATAATCTTTACTTTCTGTCCAATTTTCTTGTATTGTACCTATCTTTGACTTGAGGTAGAAAGATGACAGAAGGGTGTCATTTTACCTTTCCTGTTTTTTTTAGCTAGTAGTAAGATTATCTCTAAAATTTCAATAGAGGATATCCCAGAGGAATTGAGGAAATACAGGATGAAGACTTCGGTAAAAACTACTTTGGTGATAAACATTTTGATCTGAAATGTTGTAAGGGCACACACATCCTGAAGGAAAGAGGAAAAGTAATTTCTTTTTAACTCAGAGCAACAGTGTTCCAATCTGCCTGAAATTCTGGAAGTGCTGGAAATCCGCAACACAAAGTGCCAGATGTCATTTCTGGATCCTGGCTACGTGGGCTTTGTTGCTAAGAAATGATGCCTCCTTCCCTTCACCACACTCATCCAACGCCTGAACGACAGGGAGTTGATGTAAGCAGAGCAGGGATCTAACAGTGTCAACTGTGCTGACATCATCCTAGCTGTGTGGGGCTGATGGGAATTCAGAATATCAAACATCATATCAAGGGCAGCGACCAGGTGTGACTCATTTCCCTGGAGAAGCGGGACAGAGGAAGGGAGAGGGCAGGATTATCTCATACTGACACACACAGAGCCTTTCAGACTGAGCTGTTTGACTGGCTTATTTAAAAGCAGCAAAACATTGTTCTGTTTCTCTCCTCATTTTTGTACCGGAAACACTTTGTATTCCAGTTCTGTGTCTCAGTATAGAATTGAATGTTTCAACATCATAGTATATTAAAACACACATTGTTTAGGGTCATTACTTTTTGTATGACATAAACCCAACTATGAGAACAATCCAAAAAAAGAATTTTGCTTTTCTCTATATTCCCTTCAGGTATCATCTAGTGAAATCTTCAGATACCACTGAATTAAAAAGAAGCTGAACAAAAGTGCACGATATAGAGCTGACGACAATGCTTTCATATTGCTAAGTGAGCGCAGCATTTCAGCATCCTAGCAGAGTAAAGTGGTACCAAGAGGAAGAGGTGCACAGTGGATGCTCAATAATTTCCTCTTGGATAAATAATTTTTTAAAAGTCTGTAAGTTTTTAAGCATGGGTGTCAATATATGGGCTCTCATTTACTTTATGGAGTCGATTATCAATTGACTTTAAGGGCCAATGGATAGTGACACTGGATACAATAATCACTTTGGTGTTAATGAAGTTACTGGTTTCATAAATCTCTTGTCCATTTGGAACATTTCATTAGAATAATTGGGCTAGGGCAATTAAATCAGAAAAGAGCATACATAAGAGCAGTCAAAAAGCCTTCTGCTTTCAAAGGTTTAGTGTTTAATAGCAATGCAAGAGGTAAAGTGAACTGACTTATGGTTGCATGCTCTCCAAAATGATCCCAATGTGTCTTGTCCCTCTGTAGAGTACTAATTTATCTAAGTCTTGTGTCATCCAAAACACAAGGAACCAAAGAACAATGTTGTTACCCTGTACTCAATGCTAAAAAAAAAGTACATTTATTCTTCCATTTACTGTGCATGTTTAGTACGATGGCATATGCATGACAGATTGTGAAACATATTGTGATCAATGTGTATCGGTTGTGATTGGTATAGATTGAACAGCACAGAACAGAATTGTGTGTTTCAGATCAATCTATAGGATACTGCTTATACAATACAGATGGTGTTAGAGGCAATAGGAGGGGAGAATGTGACAAGGGGTGGCTTTTTTAGAATGATATGTGAAATGACACAAAGAACTCCAGGTTGTTGTTACGAGATAATAAGAAAGTTGATAAGAGAGATGAAAGGATGTTAGCATGTTCCTGGAAGGCATCCTAAATTTCAGATGCAGATGTTAAAGTGTGTAGAACAAATTTACATTTCATTTCCTCTGCTTTGAAAGTTACTTGGTGAGGAATTTCTTGTCTCCCTGTTTTCAATCACAATTTCTAATAGAGGGAGATTGAGATTCACACACAGTTGACAGTAATGTTTCATGGTGATGATGATGATGATGATAATGATGAATAATCTGTATACCTTAGACTAGTGATTCTCAAACTGACTCTTAGGGCTCTCTAGAATATCCTAGGGAAATATCTCCACATGCCTGAAGTGTTGCCATCATAATGGTCTCTGGATAATGACTGCTATAAAGTCCCCTCATATTTTCTCCTTCCACTTCCAAAGGACCCACTGGATAATTGTTATGGGTCCCTTTTGGAATGATTTATTGACATGATGTGCTGCTACAGAATCCTTTAGGAAAAAAATAGGAAGAGTAAAAAGATGTGAAATCATTTTTCTTGAGATAGAATATCACCTCAGTTGAGAGTTATGTGGTTAACACTGTTTTATTAACCATGGGGACTAAGGCAATCTTCTCCCTGTGAACCCCACAGAGAGAAAATAGCATCCCTTATCACCATTGGACAGAAAAATGCTGCAGCATGTTTCCCTTTGGGGGTCAACCTTAATACTCAGCCTGAAATGTAAAGGAACAACGGAGAAGCTATATGGGGGCAATTTTCATAACTGCTCGCAAATTTTTCTCCGATTTTGTTTGGGGAATGCATGACTGGGGGTCACGCCTACATTTCTTTTTAAGGGATACACAGTTGTTTCTGTCTTCCGATAACCACATCTAGTGAAGAAAACTCCTGGACAGTTCTGCTGCCATAGGATGCTGAGTTAGGTCAGATATAAAGGAAAAGTATGGGGATTTTGAAAACTTCAGAGTTTAAAATGCAGAATAATGATCAAAACGGTTATAAACAGTGTTGCCTGTGCCTTTGTTGACCACAGAAGGTTATAAAGCTATTACTATCTCCCTTCTAGGTCATTATGATAGAATTGTGTAACCATGAATTATTATTAGAGTTGGATTTACTTATTTGTCCTGGAAAACTCTACTACCTATGAGATTTGAGGAGTGTATATGAAGACAAATGGAAGGTGAACTAGCTATGATACAGACTAAAACTGCTGGCATAAATAAAGTCCAAAATACAGTGGTTTTAAACAAAATAGACTTTATTTTTCTCTCATGTAATAGTCCAGAGTGGGAAGGTGGCTCTGCCCATCTTAACTTCAAGCTTTCATCTCTGGGTCCTAGAGCAAAAGTTCATTAGTCTCCACCTCCCAGGCAGCCCATGGGAAGGAGGAAAGGAGGCAGGACATTGCATATCCAATTGTTTTAAAAACAAGACCTGGAAGCAACACACATTGCTTTCTCTCACATTCCATTGGTCAGTTAATAACAGGGACACATTCAGCTGCAATAAAAGCTTAGGAAGGTCTTTAATTAGGTAGTCACGTAATCAGGTAAAACCATTGCAGTGGAGGAAAGGGAGAGCAGATAATGGGGACAAGTAACAGTTGGCCACAAGGCCTTGCTGCCAAGCCTGTAGGAGATCTGGGTTTGGAGGCTGCTGCAAGATAGCAAAGGACCCTACTGTAGTGTCCTCCTAGGCGCCTCTACACCCCAGAAGAATCACTGTAACCTAGAGGAGAGTAGTAGATATGTCGTAGGCGATCTGGGTTTGGAGGCTGCTGCAAGATAGCAAAGGACCCTACTGTACTGTTCTCCTAGGCGCCTCTACACCCCAGAAGAATCACTGTAACCTAGAGGAGAGTAGTAGATATGTGCCTGTGTCAGTCTCCAGAGGAGGAGCACATACACAGGGAGGTGACAATATGCCAGCAGGAATGTTTCCCATGGTGACTCCCAAGAGAATGATTGTAAAAAGTGGCACCAAAACTCCCTTAGAAGGCTTACCAGAAGCATGCATGTCCTCAAGAGAGGCTAAGGAAGCCTAAGCGGTAGCCAGAGAATGATAACAGAGACAGCCAACAGACGTGGAAGCTGAGTAATGAAAAGGGAGACTTTGAGAGTGTCAATGTGAGAGGCTGAGGGACAGAAATGTAGAATGTGAAAGAGAAAAGACTTGGGGACATTGATTAGCACCCTGTAGAATCTGCAGAGTCAAGAATGTCGGGACTAGAAACTAGTTATATCCAAGTTTCTATGAGCGGGATGAAGAACTACCACATTAGGCCAAAGAAAACTTGTACTTGGAGGACACAGCATGTTGCCATTAAAAAGGGGGGGGCAGGGACATGCCAATCACCTAATTATAAACCTGAGGGAAAGATGGAGTTGGCTTTTATAGAAACTCTACTTGATGAAGGGAGTGATAACTTCCCACCAGCAACATGTAGATTGGAGTCACAGGAACACTGGGCCTTCAGTGATAGATTTTGGAATATAATCTGCATTTAAGATAATTGGTGGAGAAGATGGTACCCAAAAGGAATTGGCAATTATATGATTCTCTAGAAAAGGCTAAATTGATTGTGGGAATGTTGTTAGCTAATGTGACTGGTTCCTCAGGAGTCCCACTGTTGTCCAGAAGGCTATCATATATTCTGTACAACTTAAAGAGATTTAGGATTTGCCACAATGATTTTAGTTAAAAATATACTGTCATGCAAAATTAGAGACTTTAGTAGCCCCAGAAAGGTCAAATGTCCATGGCTATAGACATGAGGCATGGCCCACAGAGTTGGTGGTGGTAGTTGGCAGCACAGGGTCTAATATGAATCACCAAGGACAGTGCACACAGAAACCCACAAATAATCCAGAAAATTCTCCTGGTTCAAATTGTCCATGAGTCATTGGTCCTCTAAAGGTAAAGAAACATTTGAGGATGCCTTAAGATACTCAGATTACTTTGAGAATCAGTGAAAATTCTTGTCCTATTTAGATCTCACAAGGCCCTTTGGGAATCACCTTAGGCTGGCAAAGGTCTCTGGATCTTCAGAACTTGTGAGAAGTGAATTCTGACATTGATGCTAATGTAGATTCCTTGAGCCTGGCCTATTTCTAATCTGAACTCTGGCACGGGTTTTAAGGTCTCATGGTCTTGGCCAAAACAACACTCCTGGAAGTCAACATTCTCCGCAAAAGATGCAGAGAGGGAGTGGTTTCCCATCCAGATGGAAACTATCTAATACATGCCTGCTAGCTTCATTGCTAAGACAATAGTAGACTCAACTTACAATTCTTAGAGGATTTATATGTGCTCAGATGTGGACAATGTAGTTTGTACTTTTTGTAGCAACAGAATCAGGTCAAAATGGTATTCAAGTGGCTATCCCTTTATGCTATTAAGATGGCATTACAATGGTATTTGGCCAAGAGATCCAGAGTATCCTCATCCAGATCTTTGATGGCCATTCTTAACCGGAAAGACTCCAAGAAATATTTGCACAGAGGAGGCAAATCAAGGAAAAGTAATATATTATTATCACTGGGGCTTTGGATCTAATCTCTAATGCAGAACTTTGGTGGATTTGACTGGACTCAGTGGAGAAGTCCTTTACTTAAAGTATATTGAATGGCTTCAAACAAAAGATGCTGAGAGGCCCACTTGCTTCATTTTTACCTCCCAGCTAAAGCCTGGGCTTGGATATTACAAATTTGGGCTCATACACCTTCGAGAATGAGAGGAAATGCAAGGTTGAGAGACCTTTGCCTCAATGCCCAAGTAAGGTGGATGAGGGTGTGGTTGTTTGGGTAGTATCTTAGATTTTCAAGTTCCTGGGACAATTATTGTCCAAAAAGAAACCTGAATGCCATTCCTAACTGTTTTCAAAATTTTTAACTCTTGGAACTGAGACCCAGTGTGTCTCCTCTTATTTGACCAATTTAGATCAGCCCATCTCCTAGCTGAGGTAGTGGAGGAAAACAGGAAGCCGAGAGGACAGGCAAAAAGAAACTATCCATGTGCCACCATCAACAAAGAAGCTCCTTAAAGAGGCTTAAAGTTACCTCATTTGCTCCAGAAATTTTATGTTGTTCTTGGACTAACAAAAATTTAAGAATTAGGCTGTATTTGTTGGATATCCCCTACCGGGAACTCTGCTATTAAAGTGTTGATGTTTCTGGCTTTACCTGAGATCATTATGACATAGATTCAAGGGATGAATATTGAGAAGGACTAAATGGAAAATATATGGGATGCACCAGCAGGCACAGTGTGGCTCAAATTTTCACAGCAATTTCAATGGTGTAATGTGAAATGGAATCCAGAGCTTTCACCATTAGGGTCACTGCCTTGACTAGATCAAGCTTTTCCCCTTCCTTTGAAGAATTGCTGCCTGTGGTGAGTTCTGCACATATGCTTTAAATAGCTCATCATTTTCCCACAGGATCCCTTGCTAGGGTTATTTAGATATTATTTTCCTGATATATATATTTCAATATTTTCTTTCTTATTTTACAACACTAATTTTGTTTTATATCTCCTGTGTCCTCACATGCACCCTTTTCTTGCCTGGGGATATAGTTTTTCATTTGGCACTTCCATTTTGATTGAGGGATCGAACAATAAAGGCTCATCTTTGTACAGAAGACAATTTATTATTTATGCAAGTCAGAGAAATGTGTAGCTCTTTGCAGTGTGTGGGGAATGAAAGGACTGAATATCCAACCCATCTGATTGATAGTTATATTAAAGGCTGTAGTCAGTTGAATAAGTCCCTTTGGATTGATATAAAAGCCTTATGTTTTCTTTGAAATATATTTCAGTAAATATTTGGTATTTATACTTTATTGCTTGTCTTGCTGTAGTTTTCAACTGCTGTTCACCAAAAGATCGCATGACTATTGTTGTAAAATGTTAATTGTTTAATCTGTGTTTTGAAAAATAATATTCAATAAAACTATATTTTTAAAAATTGTGTGCTTCCTAAACCTAAATATTGACATTTAAGGTCCTAGGTTATTGCATTGTTCTTTCTCAGTGGCTCTGAAAATCCCTTTAGGGAATATTATTTAACATAATTGGTTTCTTAGCATACTGGGAGATAAGGGACAATGCAATCTAGTGTTCCAATTTGGAACTGGAATGATCAGACATACCAAGGCCAGGCTATGATTTTAGCAGAGACTGTCAAATTTTTCCACATGGAAGTAGTCTTCTTCATTGTTTTCTCTCTTTTGAATCCCAATCCATCATTGGTTATTAGAGGATACTTTCAAAAAGAAAATAAAATTCTCCTCCAAAAACACACTGTGAAGATGAAGGTTGATAACATTTTTTCTTCCTTTTTTTTTTTTTAAAGTCATCAAGTTGTTTTAACTTTTTTCTCATTTGGTTAGAAGTATTATAGGAGTTGAAAAGGGTCAGATGAGCAATATCTTGAACTAGGGACATTAATTCATTGTGCATCAGCCATAGTGACTCAACTATTCTTAGTATCTTATACTAAATAACATCTAGATACTAAATGTAACCCTTTTTATTCACTATCAACATTTATAACTTTTGGAACTCCTGAGCCACCAAACTCACATTGAAATCATAATAAATTGCCTTTAAACATTAAAACTACTTTGCAACGTACTCCTTTTTAGAGACAAAATGGGCCATCAGAGGTATCTTTAAGGAATCTAAATAGAGCCCCCACTTGGTTGTTTGTTCCTGGATGGGAGACTTGGACTGTGTGGTTGCTGAAGGAGCATAAAACTATAAGCAGGAAAAAACAAAAATAAACCTCACTATAAGGCACTCACAGAGAGGAATTCCTAGGTGAACATCTATTGTAAATGATTTCCACTGAGGTAGATGGAAGAGTTCAAAGATGCTCTAAAAAGATAATAAAACTGTCAAAGAGATATGACAAGACTACAAACAAAGCTTTTTAGAATTAAAACATTTATAAAATTGTTTAAAAAAAAGAAACAAAGAAAGAGAGATGGTTACTTATTAAAAGTTAGTTTGTGACTTGGAAGATCCAGTGGAATGACATTTATCTCAACAGAATAAAAGTGGAGAGAAATTATGAGTGCAAAGACCAGAGACAGAATAAACAACCAGGAGATCTAACTTGTAACTAATGGGAAAGAGAAAGAATTATGGAAGAGAATAGAAAACTTAGAATGTAATAGATTGTTTTCTTTAATAAAGTCTGTAAATTGAAAGGGCTTATTGAAGCCCAGGTAGGATTAATGAAAACAGACATACTGCACACCTTTAGATATACTTTGGTGGAATTACTGAATTACAAATATAGTTTTCAGGCAATATAGTTAAAAAAACAAAACAAAATACCACCAAACAACAAACACACAAAACAAACACACAAGACCCTTCAGTTTACTTAGAAAGGAAAATAAAACTAGCATAGAACTTAATCATCTTCAGCATTGGAAGCTACACAACAATGGAACAATATCTCCATCATATTGAAAGAAAAGAAATGTAATCTAAATAAAATGATAAAATATTTGGAGAAAATTTAGAACACTATTGTGTAATCTTGGGCTTGCAGGAACTTCCCACAGAAATCAAACTCAGAAACCAGAAAAACGTAGATATATTTGACTACATAAAAATAGAAGTGTCTGAATGGCATTAGATTACATAAACAAAATCTTAAAAACCAAAGGATTGACTGGAAACAATTATTTGCATCACAAATGACAGACAAAAAGCTAATACAATTTGATTCTACATATTGATAATAAAGGCCTAAAAAAAGGAAAAATGAACACATGACATTAATAAGTAATTATAAGGAAAAAATCTAAGTTGTCTGTAAACATTTGCAAAAATGCTTTACCATATTAATAGGAAAATAAAATTAAAGCAACAAGAAGATACCATTTTAGATTGCTTTGGCACTTGGCAATGTGAAGTTCTATACCCTCCCTATGAAAAATAATCTAGAAACTTCAATTAAAATTTAAAAACACATATTCATGACCCAGTATCCCCATTATGAAGATTCATCCTGCAGAAAGAAAAGTAGAATATATGCCATATGTATGTTTAACTGTGGTGCTTCTTGTAGTGGCAGAAGTTTCTACAGAAGAGTTGAATGACCATCGATAGAAAAATAGTAGAATAAACTAAGGTATAGTTTTGGACATTATGTAGTTTTCCTCAGGATTGAGTTAACTCTTTCCTCTATTGATCTGATGGTATAATTCTTGTATATTATTAAGGAACAATATTCAGTTGAAAGTTAATAATTATAAAACAAGCAATGACAGTCACCACAAAACCCTCTGCATTTATGTATGCTTCTATTTGCAAATATTTGTGTGGGTGTGGGGAAAGGTATTGCAGAGAGACATAAACTGGTTAGCTTAGGGGAGTGCAATGGAGGACAGAGAAGGAAAATATAAGCTTCTCGAGGGCAGAGGCTTACGGAGTTTCATATCTTCCTCAGGATTTGGAACAGTGTGTGTTGAAAATAGGCTGAATAAAAATATCTTCAAATTATACTTTTCTTTCATTTGCTATTTTCCTACTAGACTTCAACAAAAGAGTAAAATGGATTTTATTGTTTATAGAAAATCAACAACCGTAGTCTGGATTCAAACATCACTGTTTAACGCACACAACTTGAATCAAAGTCTACTTCAAATCCCACTAGGCTGGAGATAAATGCACTCAAGACTTGAAGAGCATCTCTTCAGTGTGTTCAGAATGAGACAGCATCTCAGCTTTTTTTCACTATTTTAACTATAAAAAAAGCAAGGTAAGACTGTCTTGTTACCAAGTAAGGGCTCCGGGGCCAATCTATGAGTTAATTATAGTCGTTAATTTTAAATAAACTTAATTTTAATACCTTAAATTATTTCTATGAAATGTTGCAATGTCAATTCTTAAAGAAAGCATGATGTCTCTATACAGCATAGTGATTCAAAGTGTAGGCTGTAAATCCAGGCTGCCTGGATGCAAAACCAGCTCTGCCATCTACTGCCCTGAAACCTCTGCAAGTTACTTAATCTCTGTAGGCCTCAGTGGCCTTTTCTGTAAGATGGGGATAACAGGAGTACCTATATCCTAGGGTTGTCATAAATTTAGAAAAGTTTTTGACATGTTAGAATGCTAAACACATGATCCTTACCAATATTTCTTGTATGCTTGATCATTAAGATTATAAACATACCTAGCGATTATGACTCACAGATGAGAAACACACACAGGGACTTACAGACTGAAAATGATCTTTCATTAATAGTTTTCTAGCAACAGGAAAATTTTGCATGAACAATTCAGGTATTCAAATTTTCTTGTTTTCATTTCCTCAAACCCAGTGGAAGTCTTTTGAACTATCTTATGCTTGCATTTACAACTACTGCAATGGGATTTCTGTATTTATCTATTGCTGTGTAACTAGTTACCCTAAAATTTAGGGGCTTAAAACTACGATAGACAAATATTGTCTCACACAGTTTCTAGCTGGGTGATTCTGGCTCAAGGTCTCTCGGGAGACTGTAATCAAGATGTCATCTGTGGCCGCAGTCATCTTGAAGACTTCCAAGATGGCTCCCTCATGTAGTAGACAAGTTGGTGCTGGCTGTTGGCTGGAGGCCTCAGTTCCCTACCATGAGAACCATTCCATAGGCCTAGAGTGTCATAGTATATTTTACGACTTTACTCAGAAGTCATATTCTATTATTTCTGTAATATTTTACTGGTTACTAAGTATGGAAGGGGAATATAGAAGAATATGAATTTTAGGAGGCAAGAATCCTTGGGGACCATCTTGGATGCTAAATACCACAGAATTTTACCTACTTTATGTATTTTATTTATTCGGTTAGCACATCTGTCAAGGCCCTAGGCCAGGTTCTATAATGGAGCATAAACATATGTAAATTGTGAGTCCTGCTCTTAAAAGTTTAATACCTGGTGGGAAGGGTAAAACACCCATTAACATAGCTGCAGTACAAGGTAATATGAGATAAATACCATGGAAGTAGCCTTGTCAGTAAGCTCTTTAGCTCTTCAGAGGAAAAGGAATAATTTCTTGCTGGGGTTTCAGAAGAAGTGGAATGTGATTTGGGTCTTTAAGGGTAAAATAAGAGCACTCTGTGTGGGAACAAGGGGAAGTACATCTCATGCAGAGTAAACAGTGTGAACAGCATCACGGAGTTGAGAAAGCAAGCTGAGTTCAGGGGTCAGCAACTAGGATACTTCAGGATAAAAGTGTATATAAGGGAGATAAAGGGAGAGAAAAGTAAACAGAGACCAGTTTATGCAAGTTCTTAGAAGCTTGTTTTGAATCAATTCAGTAAAGAATGGGAGCAGATGAAATTTTTTGAGCATAAGTGATGGGATAAAATGGGCCTTTAGGTTACTATACAGGAGGGATCAGAGAGGGAGGGATGAAACCAAGAAAATGGGCAGGAGGAACTTATAACAATGCTAAGAAGAGCAGGTACTACAATAAATATTGTAGTAGGATTATAAAGTAGCACACAGGAGTAATATTGAAGCAGAAATTTGCAGAATTTAGCAACTCATTAGATAGGGCATTTGAGAAAGCTGTCCCCAAAACTTGAGATTTGGTGCCTTGTTTTGGAGGAGGAGTTGGTTTAAAGAAGATTATGAGTGTGTATTAGGATATGTCAGGTACAGAGGACTGGAAGACTTCTTGTATGCTCTCTTTCCCTTTTCCCATGCTGAGGCTGAGTCTTCCTGAAATGAGTTGAATCATCAATGTTTGAGGAATTGGGGGATCATAACACTGATATGAGGAAAGAGGGCAGCACAAAGAAGAGCAGGTCTAGAACCTCTGGAGATTGAGTTGAGTCAGTTGACTCAAGATTCTTTAGAGCTCGATTGGTAACCACCATGGTGAACAACGGATGGAAAGGTGAGAAAATGATGAGCTGAGAAATAATACAGTGGTTGAGGTCACAGGTTTTGGAATTACATGGACATGACTTAAAGTCCAGGTCTCCATTTCTAGCTGAATTTTGGTAAGCTGTTTAATTTGCAGGAAGTTCAGTTGCCTAATCTGTAACAGGATTCATAATAGGGTCTTATGAAGTTTCAATGAAATGTTTGGCATGTCAAGCTCTTGCCATAGTGGCTGGCACATAGTAAACATTCTGTTATAAACAGTAAACTTATTGAGATGGTGAGCTTTATGCTACTACAGTAGGAGATGGATATTGTCCCAGGATCTTTTAGACTGGGTGAGCAGAATTACTGATCTCTTTTGGAATCTTATTAATCCCTTACTGCACATAGTTGGGGGGGAATGTGAGAACATTCATGCTTTTATATTATCAGGAGATGTCAGGTAAAAGGGGTTAAAAAAACATTGGTGAACATGCCAATTAATAAACATACTCTAATGTTCATTCTCATTCTCTATGAACTTATATTCTTTATCAATAGTTTTAGATATAGTCTCTCTTTTACTTGAAATTAACAAATGAACCCAACATTACTACTTGTGAGTTCCTTCCTAATGGTAATGCATATTAAGATAAACTACATGCATGAAAAGTTATATGTAAGAATCATATGTATGATTTTTTAATGGTTATCTTTTCTTTCCATTTATCGAAGTTAAAGGAAGGAAAGTGAGTGTTCTTTGGGATGATTCACCAAATACGATAAGTTTGTCAGGAATCTTTGAGTTGCAAGTGATGATAAATCAAATTCATGCTGAGTTAAGAAAAAAGGGGGATTTTATTGGTTCAAGTAACTTGGAATTTCCAAGGGAAATGGCTTCAAGAAAAGCTAGATCTAAGGGCTCAAACAATGTCCTTAGGGTGTTCTCTTTCTGAACTTGATTCTCCTTGCCTGTGGATTAAGCCTTTTTTCATGCAGGCTCTTCCTTTTAATGGTAATATAATTGACAGCAGCTTCAGCCGTTAATCTGTACTTTCAGAAATTCTAGAAGAGAGTGGATATCTTTCTTCTGATGGCTCTAGGAAGTAGTCTCCAGATGAGTTAAGATTGGCTCTAATGTCATGTGCCCCTTCCTGAACCATTCACTGTAGCCAGGGTAAGGTGATGCTCTGATCACCTGAGCCTTGGTCACACACCTTGTTACTAGAGATGGAATCAATTTTACTTTAATGTCATGGATGGAAAGCAAGAGCAGATGCTTCCTGCAGAACATCAGTATGCTATTACTAGGGGTAAGGGGCATGGATAAGATGAAAGCAAAAACTTTTTACAAAAATTTCCTATGGTTCATGAGTTTCAAGATTCAGGTATAACAAACACCACCAAGAACAACAGATGAAAGAGCCTTAATCACCCTTCTCTGTGGAGTTTTCTGCTTTTTGGCCAGCTAACCTTGTGATAGTGCATACTAGGCAGTCAATCAATACTTGTTCAATTGAGTTGGACCTGATCCAGTCTCACGTTTTCTCTCAGCATTGAATAATTCAGGTTTGTTTGGACAACTCATTTAATTTTCAGAACTGTTTCTACAGATACATGATGTAGAGCAGGAAACCAAGGGTTCTAAAAACAAAACTAACCTTCACATTTTCCACAGAGTGATCCTATCATCTCCTCTTCCTGCCCCTCAAGTCTCCCAAAACTTTTTAGAGAAAGAGAAATAGATGTTTCTGAATGACCAATGGTTTTTAAGAGGAAGCCCTAGTGGAAAGTTGGGAAAACTGTACCAGAAGTAGGAAATTAATAGACGGGTGGAAAAACTTAAGCTGCTTCAGCATGAGAGAGAGGAAAGCAGTGACTCTTTCCAAGTGCTCTGGAGGGGCAGCTCAAAGCACTTTAATGTTTGATGAATGTGATTGAACTCTTTCCGCTACTCAAGGAAAGACAGAAGTACTCACAAGGGCCCATCTTGTGCTGGCTCCCTGCCACCATCAACCCTTCTTTCTGCATAATTATCAGCCCTTTAACTTTTCTCTGCTTCAACTATTTTAAAATTCCTTTTTCAGACTAGAAAATCTGATATATCAGACACATGTGGCAAATAAAGCAGTTATTACAGGAATGAGAACCCGGAGTTTAGGGTAGGTGTTGCATTAGGGGGGTTATGGGCAGTTTTAAGCTTCCAGAGTCTGTTGTACTCTTTCATCTATCATGGCTTCCACTCCAAGAATGCCTCCTAACTATACTGTCCAGGTATCATGAAGGATGTGAATGGACAAAGATGTTATCGTTTTATAGATCCAGCTATGTTAGGACAATAGCAATAGATAAAAACTCTTTCTCTGGGTCAAAATTGAAGACATTTGCTAGTTAATTAAAATATCACATCTAATTTGATGATAACACCTCCCAGTCACCACCAAGGCCCCACTGTAGAGACAGGCAGCTGCATGGGACCCACGCAAGCAAGCCTTGCGCCTGAGAGATCCTCCCAGCTTCTGCTAAGGCCCCATCAGACAGACAGGAAGCCATGTCATCAGCAACACTTCCTGCCACTGCTGCAGACACCAGTGCAGAATGAGTGGGCTGTGACAGCCACCGCCACAGCAACTGCTGCCACAAGGATGGCTTATTGTCATAACAGCAGCCACTGATACATCATAGGGTACCCGCTGACCACTCATTGGTATAGACAGATGGAGAATCACCATCAGAGCCTAGGGAAAGAGGAAAGGAAAAAGAGGAAATCCACCCAGAGTCATCAATTCAAATCAAGAAGCACTAGTATACCCCACTGTACCCATCAAGGTCAGGGTGAGTTAAGCAGGGTGCCAACAGTCCTGCCAAGAACACCCACCATAACCTAAGAGTGATGAAACTCCAAGGCACTACCCCCCAAAATTTGAAAGCTTACCCATGTCCTGCTGAAACAACATGTTGTCACCAACCTCAGCAAGGAAATTCTAAGTGTCCCAGGGACTAGGTCACAGAGGCACTCTCACACAACTCCAACACCAAATTTGGCCAAGGTACCTACAAGAAGACTACACTACTGCATCTATCTGGAACCAATAATAAAACACCCCATTCAACCATCATTATAAAACACATCCAAAGAGGAACTCCATCTCCACAAACCCCACTCGAGAGTACAAGAAAAAGCAACTTCTCTACCAGATGACTAAACACCAATGTAGAGATACTAGAAATATGAGAAAACAAGAAAATATGATATCACCAAAGCAATATTATAATTCTCAAATACCAGATCCTATAGAACGGGAAGTCCTTGAAATGACCAAAAAGGAATTTTGAGCAACAATTCTAAGGAAACTCAATGAGATACAAGAAGACTCAGACGACACAATGAAATGAGAAAAAGTATTCAGGACCTGAAGGACGAAATGTACAAAGAAATTAATGCCCCCCAAAAGAATGTAGCAGAGCTTGTAGAGCTGAAGGGTTCTTTTAATTAGATAAAAAATAAACAAAACAAAACAAACAACAACAACAACAAAAAAGCCAGAGAGCTTAAGCAGCAGGCTGGAACAAGCAGGAGAGAGAATTTCTGATCTTAAAGATAACCTTTTTGAAATAACTCAGGCAGACCAAAAAAAAAAAAAAAAAAAAGAAAAGAAAAAAGAATTAAAAATGAGGAAGAAATCTAAAAGAGACAGCAGACAATCTTAAGTGCTCAAATATCCAAATTATGGGTGTTCCAGAAGGGGAGGGGGAAGAAAAAGGCACTGAAAACACATTCAACAAAATAAAAGCAGAAAACTTCCCAGGTTTAGGGAGAGATACATATCTTCAGGTCCAGGAAGCTCAAAGATCCCCAGACAAATTCAACACAAAAAGGTCCTCTCCAAGACACGTTACAGTCAAATTGACAAAGCTCAAAGACAAAGAGAGAATCTTAAAGGTTGCAAGAAAAAAGTGGCAAATCACTTAAACGAGAGCCCCTATCAGATTAACAGCTGACTTTCCATCAGAAACCCTAATAGCCAGAAGAGAATGGGATGATATATTCAAATTCTAAAAGACAAAAATTGCCAGCCAAGAATACTATACCCAGCAAGGCTATCCTTCTGAAACGAAAGACAAATAGTATATTTCTCAGACAAACAAAATCTGTGGCTGTTCACCACCACACGACTAGCCCTACAAGAAATTTTCAAGGGAGTACTGCACTTGGTACCTGAAAAACAGACATCACTACAATGAATACTCAAGAAAGAATAAAACCCACCGGTAAAACAAAAATGCAAACAATAAAGAGAAAAGAACTTTATCTGCCACCCCAAGAAACCAACAAACACAGAAGACAAACTAAAGTAAAATGGAAAGAATGGAACAAAAAATATTTAAAACATCCAAACAAAAATCAATAAAATGCCAGGATTAAATCAACACCTGTCAATAATAATTCTTAGTGTAAAAAGATTAAATTCTCCACTCAAAAGACACAGACTGACTGTGGGTTAAAAAGATAGATCCAACAATATGCTATCTTCAAGAGACTCATCTCACCTGTAAAGACACACACAGACTAAAAGTGAAAGGATGGAAAGAGATATACCATGCAAATAGAAATCAAAAACAAGTTGGAGTACCTATTCTCATATTGGATAAAATAGCCATTAAACTAAAAACCATAAAAAGAGATAAAGAAGGACTCTATATAATGATAAAGGGATCTATCCAGCAAGAAGACATAAAATTATAAATAAATATGCACCCAACATCAGAGCAGCCAGAAGTATAAAGCAAACACTATTAGACCTAAAGAAAGAGATATACACTAATACCATAATAGCAGGGGACCTGAACTACCCACTCTCAACATTGGACAGATCATCTAAGCAAAAAATCAACAGAGAAACACAAGATCTAAACAACACTTTAGAACAATTGAATTTGGCAGACATGTACAGAACATTTCATCCAACAACCACAGAATACACATTCTTCTCATCAGTACATGAAACATTTTCCAGCATAGACTACATGTTAGGTCACAAATCAAGTCTCAACAAATTTTTAAAAAATGAAATTATTTCATGTATTTTTTTAGACCACAATGGATTAAAACTAGAAACCAACAACAAACAAAACTCTGGAAACTGTTCAAATATATGGAAATTAACAACGTTCCACTCAATGACATATGGGTCCAAGAAGAAATTAAACAGGAAATCAAAACAATGAACTAGCAGAAAAAGAAATCAAGAAAGCTAGACTGTTTACAATAGTCCCTCAAAATAAAATACCTAGGAATAAAGTTAACCAAGGATGTGAAAAATCTACATGACAAGAACTACAAATCTCTGTCGAGAGAAATTAAAGAGGATGCAGGAAGATGGAGAGATACTCCATGCTCTTGGATTGGAAGAATTAACATTGTGAAAATGTCCATACTACCCAAAGTGATCTGTAGATTTAATGCAATTCCAATCAAAATAACAATGACATTCTTCACAGAAACAGAAAAAACAATCCTAACATTCATATGGAACAACAAAAGATCCGAAATAGTCAAAGCAATCCTGAGCAAAAAAAAATAAAGCCAGAGGCATAACACTCTCTGACTTCAAACTATACCACAAAGCTATAGTAACCAAAACAGCATGGTACTGGCATAAAAATAGACACTTGGACTAATGGAACAGAATAGAGAACCCAGAATTCAGCCCATATACCTACAGTGATTTGGTCCTTGACAAAGGCATCAAGAACACACTGCAGAAAAGACAGTCTCTTCAATAGATGGTGCTGGGAAAATTGGACATCCATATGTAGAAGAATGAAACTAGACCTATACCTCTCACCATATATCAAAATCAACTCAAAATGGATTAAAGAATTAAAAATATGTCCTGAAACTATAAAAATCCTCAAAGAAAACATAGGGTAAACACTTCAGGAGGTAGGATTGGGCACAGACTTTATGAATAAGACCCCAAAAGCATGGGCAACAAAATGAAAAATAAACAGATGGGATTATATCAAGCTAAAAAGCTTCTATACATCAAAAGAAACAATTAACAGAGTGAAAATATAACCAACATAGTTGGAGAAAATATTTGCAAAATATACATCTGACAAAGGATTAATGTCCAGAATATACAGGGAACTCAACCAACTTAACAACAAAAATCCAAGTAACCCCATTAAAAAATTGGCAAAGGAGCTGAATAGGCATTTCTCAAAGGAAGATATCTGAAAGGCCAGCAGACACATAAAAAAATGCTCAACATCACTCAGCATCTGGGAAATGCAATCAAAACCACATTGAGATATCATCTCACCCCAGTTAAGCTGGCTAATATCCAAAAGATTGATAATAACAAATGCTGGTGAGGATGTGGAGAAAGCGGAACACTCTTACAGTGTTGGTTGGACTGTAAAATGGTGCAGCCATTATGGAAAATGGTATGGAGCTTCCTCAAACAACTACAGATAGAACTGCCATATGACCCAGCTATCCCACTGCTGGGTATATACCGAAAGGAATGGAAATCATCGTGTCAAAGGGATACCTGTACTCCCATGTTTATTTGCAGCACTCTTTGCAATAGCCAAGAGTTGGAACCAGCCTAAATGCCCATCATTGGACAAGTGGATAAGGAAAATCTGATATATTTACACAATGGAATACTACTTGGCTAGAAAAAAGAATAAAACTCTGCATTCACAGTAACATGGATGAACATATAGAAAATAATGTTAAATGAAATAAGCTAGGCACAGAAGAAAAATACTGTGTGTTCTCACTTATATGTGAGAGCTAATAAAATAAACAAATAAATACAAAAAACCCCACAACAATCACAATAATTCTTTGAACTTGTTAAGAGAAGTGAACAGAATTGAGGTTGCCAGGGGTGGGAAAGGGGGAAGGGGAGGTGGGAAAGGGAGGAATTGTTAAAGGGCCATGAAAATCAAGTACAGTGTATAATGTAAAATTTATACACAGTGTACAGTGTATAAATTTAAAAGAAGATTAAAAAAATTTTTTTTAATTAAAAAAAAAATCTGATGATAACCTACTGAGTATATAGCAAAGGATAAAAACACAGCTCAACCATACACTGAGACAATGCTGTATGTGTTACTTCAAAGTTCATAGAAAAATAGAATTAAAAGACAAATCTTTCCATAAACTCTCTGGAGACCCTCATATCTGGGAACACTCTCTATTATCTATAACACAGATCGAACCAGATCAAGAGAAACAAAAAACCAAACAATGTGACAGGGGATCCCCCAGATCAGAGAAGACCTGAAGAAAGATACCCATCAGTCACCAGGATCTGTGCCTCCCCAAAATCCAAGGTATTTTATTCACTGTAGGAAGCAGCTTTTTGTGGTATTTTGATCGACACCACAATTTCCTAGCAGTCCTTCTGCATGCATTCTGAGACAGTATCCAGAAGTCAACTGAACATTAGAATAGCAAGTCTTTGTGTATGGAGAGTAATGTGGTATCTTCCATCTTGGAAGATGGACTTAAAGGAAGGTAAGGAGAGTATGGGTTGCAGTATATATTCTGGGAATTGCCATTTCCTATGTATTTTCTGGATTTAGAGAATCAGAGATTAAGATACAAATATGGAAGGTGCTGCCACCGTAGTGAAGGAGAGCTGTCCCGGGTGAATGGCTGCACATAAATGAGGAATTGTATTTTTTATCCATGACTTAAAGCTGTAAATCTGAGAAAGAAATTTGTTCATTTTTGCATTTCTTTATTTTCCAAATGTTTTAAATCAGGAAAATATACTAAAAGGTATCAATTTCCATTGGTCCTATACTTTCCAATTGATGAAGTATATTTTATGATCATCTGTTTTGATTCCTAAAATAATTCTGTGAGTTAGTCATAATAGATGTTACTCTACAAATGAAGATGCTAAGGCCTGGGGAGGTTTAATGTCCTACTTAGGTGTAAGAAGGGAACCGAGACCAGATATTCTTACTCAAACCCAGTTATGTTTCCATGAAGTTTCAAACAAACAAACCGCCAACAACAAAGAAAAACAAAGGCCTAAACCCAGATCCACCAGAAATATTTGGAGTCCGAAACACAGTAAATGGTGGCAGATGCTTTCCTGTAATTATAGTCTGTTGCTCAAGGTAAAATAATCCTGTGGAAAGAATGAACTTGGAGGTAGAAAGCCTGGCCAAAATGAGGAAGTTGCAAAATATACTGTTGTAGAATAGCTTTTGTTGTCATTGGTATGGCATTCTTTTTTTTAACTTTCCAAACTGCATATATAACACAATACTTATTCTTAAGTTTACCACACTCTTTTAAAACAATTGTTTATTCTCTCTCATTTTCTCCTGTGGCTTTAACAAAATTAGATTAAATTTCCTTGCTACCAAGCCA